>NC_137023.1:27232466-27362466 GCF_032717465.1 Coenobita brevimanus | reverse complement strand
AAACTCTCGTTCTTGCCACGTAAAACTACGTGGCCTGACTTTTTGCAGTAATTACTAGCAACATATTTCAGTATGATATAGAGTAATAGTAGTGTTTAAAGGGAAAAGGTGGTGTATCACTGCCAGTGTGTTTTAATGGCGAGAAGAAAAAAAGACTATGAAACACAAAGCTGTGACAACATAAATATATATGAGACGCAGACAACACCAGACAAACCTTACGGTTATATTACAAGTAAATTTAGATTGGATTAGTTTGTTTTTTTAGAGAAGCCATAAGAAAAGAAAAGAAAAAATCGGGATGCACAGTGTTACCTTCTTAATACAATGTAATTTTCAATATAATCTTGCTTCCTGTAGACAATATAGGCAGCTTAGGAGAGAATTATTTGTAAAATATAAGGGCGTGATATGTAACCTACAAAAACGCTTTCAGTATAACGTAACACGTTAATAATAAACAAATAAATAAATATATATATCGATATATATATAGATAGATAGATAGATAGATAGATAAACAGGTAGATGGATTAACAGATAAATAGATAGACGGATAGATATGCATATAGAGAGATATAGAGGTAAGATATCGCGTATAAGCACTCGCTCTCACTTTCGAAGATCAGTGTCACGATGTTAGGTCAAAGTTTTATTAAGCAAAATCAACTTCAAGTAATTCTATTGGCCAGCACCATGCTGCCCTTACTGTTAGTTAGCGTTTCTTTCTTGTAGTCTTTCTTGTATTCTTTCTTTCTTATTTAATTGTTGCAAGCACTTCTACCCTTCAGTATTAACATTTCCGACCAAATCTGGACACAATGACCAGCTAATGACCTAGCTATGTCGGCAAGATTTTGGTTGCTGGGCAGTTACTCGTTGCTGAGCAACGGCCCCCTTAGCCCCTCAGCGGCCTGGGTCCGGAAGTTGTCGGGTCCCAGTGGCCGACCACTGTACCATTTTTTCAAATGTCGAAAATTTATTTTTCTTTTAAACCAAATTGAAGAGAAACGTGTGGCACACCTGGCAATGCAATTTCTAGCTTCCAAAATCCATCCTGTGCTTCGCAATGAAGTGCGAAAAAAATTGCAAAATGACTGTTTACATGCCGGTGAGAAGCAGAGGAGTGAAAGACCATTGCACCAAGATATATCTACATTTTCAACCCCTCAAAATTTCTGTGGTGCTGAAATGGTTTGAAATGACTAGGTATTTATATTACAGACAAATTCAGTACATAATATGGGAGGTTTCAGTGTATATATATATATATATATATATATATATATATATATATATATATATATATATATATATATATATATATATATATATATATATATAAACTTTTTTTATGTTTTATATATATATATATATATATATATATATATAAACTTTTTTATGTTTTATATATATATATATATATATATATATATATATATATATATTTGTTATATATATATATATATATATATATATATATATATATATATATATATATATATATATATATATATATATATCACCTTTTTTATGTTATATATCACATTTTTTTATGTTTAGTGTGTTTATGCCCTTATAGAGTTATTTCTTTTTTCTGGATGGTTTAATTTGTGTCCAAAGAGAGGCGAGAGATGGTATTTTTAGACTCTAACTAAATAAGGTCCTCCTGTGTGTGTACAGGCCGAACAGCAGCAGCTAAAATTCAGATGTCCTCTTAGAGCTAGCCATCGCCGCCTACCGGCTTGTTGTATTTAGAGTGAACTTTGGGGAAGGGTTGAAGGTAAGGAAAGAATGAAGTAATTCAGTATTGAGAACAGTTATCAAAGATCAAGGTCATTGGATTAATCTGAACTTCGAATCGAATGTGTTTAAGAAAATAAACAATTTTGAGCCAGTTTCAGTCAAATTTGGTGGACGGGTTGAGGATCCACTAATAAATATCCTTTCTCTCTCTCTCTCTCTCTCTCTCTCTCTCTCTCTCTCTCTCTCTCTCTCTCTTTGGAAAATAGGTCAATAGTGTGAGCCAGATAGCAACGTTAACTAAAAGTTTTTCTCTGATTTAGACAAGGCTTGCAGGAAGGGTTGAAGATAAGGCAAGAATAAAAGCGTTTCGACCGTAAGAACAATCAAAGGACGATGTCACATGGAAAGGTTAAAGTCCAGAGTGACAGGAATGTTAACTCAGGTTTGATCTGAGTTGACCCAAACCTAGTGGATCAAGCAAGAATAAGAGTATTCAAGTTTAACAGCAATTAAATAAAGGTCAAGATCACGGAGCATTGTGGAAAACGATCCCGTTTGTCAACAGTATGTATGACGATAATAACTAATAAGAATGAAGGAATTGGACTTTGCGATTAACCTGTCGAAAATCAAGGCTGTAGCACCAGTCGAGCAGGGCAGTACTCCCGAGGTGGATGGAAAGCTGATGACAGGGAGTGCTGGAGCTCCCGTTTCATCAGCCCTCAGGACTAGTTCCTGACCATCCCCCTTTGCTGAACTTTTTCAGTGTCTCAGTTACACAGAGAGTAGGCCAGCATACTCTCCAGTACAAATTTCTCTAACTATCTTCACCAAACTACATGCACAGTGCACACTACACTTCCTATTCAAAATTCAACAAAAATGGCGTCGATTAATCAAGCCTCGGAGTCCCCAGGGGGGGGGGACCATAAATGCCCCCGCCATCTGCCCCTCTCCCGGTGACGACTCGAGGTGCCTGGAACCACTGTCTGACTCTCTTCTTCTTCATTTCTGCAACATTCGCGGCCTTTCATCTAACTTTCGCTCTGTTGAGCACCACCTCTCCTCCTCTAAACCTCACCTTCTTTTTCTGACGGAGACTCAGCTGTCTGAGGCAACCGACAGCAAACCCTTCTCTGTATCCTCCTACTTTCTCTATACTCATTTCAAAGCCAAAGGTGGCTGTTGTGTATACATACGCAACGACTTATCTTGCTCTCGTGTTCCTGAACTTGATTCTTCTGAATTCTCCACACTCTGGCTTCGGCTTTCCTGTCATTCTCTGACTAAATATATCTGTGCTGTTTACTTATCCCTAATTCTACTATCAAAAATTCTTCGACTATCTTACTTTTACGATGGAACATATTCTGTCCATTTCTCCTTTCTCTGAAATCTCCATTCTTGGAGATTTCAATGTTCACCACCACCTTTGGCTCTCCTCTCCTTTCACGGATCCACCTGGTGAACAAGCCTACATCTTTTCTATCCTTAATGACTTAGAGCAGCTTGTACAGCACCCTACCCGTATCCCTGACCGCCTTGGAGAGAGCTCCAACATACTTGACCTCTTCCTCACAACTAATCCTTCTGCTTACTCTGTTAATCTTTTCTCTCCATTGGGCTCCTCCGATCACAACCTTATTACCTTAACCTGTCCTATCACTCCGGTACGGCCTGTGGACCCTCCAAGGAAACGTCGTCTGTGGCATTTTGGAGCCGCGAACTGGGAGGCCCTCAGGCAGTACTTCTTTGATTTTCCCTGGAATGATTATTGCTTCCATGGCCGGGAGCCATCTGAGTGTGCCTTGTGCATTACGGAGGTTATTCTCTTGGGCATGGAAGCATACATTCCTTTCTCATATCCTTTGACTAACGCAAGAAAGCCTTGGTTTAATCACGCTTGTTCTAATGCTGTCCACAACAAGGAGAAGGCCTACAAAAGGTACCGGAGCCAACCCACCCCTGAATCACATCATCTCTACGTTTCTGCCCGGAATCGTGCTAAGTCTGTTCTTCGCTCTACTAAAAATAATTTCATCCATACTAAATGCTCTCAACTCTCCAACTCGAATTCTTCCCGCTCCTTCTGGCACCTTGCCAAAAATCTTTCTAACAACTTTACCTCATCATCCTTCCCTCCACTTTTCTACTCTGATTGTTCTGTAGCTATTTCTTCTACTGATAAAGCAGATCTCTTCGCACAGACTTTCTCCTCCAATTCCACCTTAGACGATTCCGGTGCTGTTCCTCCATCATTTCTCCCCTCTGACTTCCTCATGGCTGACATTAAAATTTCTTCAGTTGATGTATTTTCTGCCATCACTGGCCTCAGTACTAACAAGACATATGGGCCTGATGGGGTCCCTCCTGTTGTTCTCAAGAACTGTGCTTCTGTGCTTACACCCTGCCTAGGCAAACTCTTTCGCCTTTGTCTGTCAACTTGTACCCTTTCCTTCTTGCTGGAAGTTTGCTCTCATTCAGCCAGTCCCAAAGAAGGGTTACCACTCCCAACCCTCCAACTATCGTCCAATTGCTTTAACGTCCTGTATTTCAAAAGTTTTCGAGTCAATTCTTAATAGAAAAATTTTAAGGCATCTTTCCTATCACAACCTTCTTTCCGATCGTCAGTATGGGTTCCGTCAGGGACGCTCCACTGGCGATCTTCTCACCTACCTTTCAGACTCCTGGTCATCCTCCTTTCGGGACTTTGGCGAAAGCTTTGCCATTGCACTTGACATCTCAAAGGCTTTCGATCGAGTCTGGCATATATCTTTAATTTCCATACTGCCCTCCTACAGTTTCTATCCTTCTATCTGTGCCTTCATCGCTAGCTTCCTTTCTGGTCGTTCTATAGCCGCTGTTGTAGACGGCCATTGTTCTTCTCCTAGATCTATCAACAGTGGTGTTCCTCAGGGCTCTGTCCTATCACCAACTCTCTTCCTTTTATTCATCAATGATCTTCTAAGCTGTACATCTAACCCTATCCACTCATACGCTGATGACTCCATCCTTCACCTTTCCATTCGGTTCCCACAACGGCCATCTCAACAGTTACTTCAAGAAACAAGGGATGAGGCTATGGCACACCTAATGTCTGACTTGGCTCGTATCTCTGACTGGGGTAAAAATAATATGGTTGTCTTTAATGCATCTTAGACTCAGTTCTTACACCTATCAACCCGACAAAATCTTCCACAGGTATACCCATTAATCTATCTATCTATATATTGCCAGACGCCTCAATCCCGTTTGGGGTGGCCACAAACAAATCGCCTCCAAGTCGCCCTGTCCCCCGCCATTTCACTGCCCTGCTCCCAACTCACACCCCCCTCTCTCATATACCTCTCCACCCCATCTCTCCATCTCATCCTCGGCCTCCCCCTCCCTCTTTCCCCCTCCACCTCACTCACATACACTCTCTTCGTCAGTCTTTCACCCTCCATCCTCTCCACATGGCCAAACCACCTCAGTGTGTTCCTCATAACGCTTCCTATCACATCCACATCAACACCACAACGCTCCTTTATATCCTCATTCGTCAGCCTGTCTCTCCATGTGACTCCACAGGCTCCTCTTAAATAACTCATTTCCACGGCTCTCACTCTTGACTTGTGTCCTTCCAACAACGTCCAAGCTTCACTTCCGTACGTTAGAGTTGGTATCACAATACTGTCATGTAGTAACTTTTTCACTTCCATGCTCACTTCCCTGTTTCTTATCACTGCTTTCAAAGAACCAGCAACCTTTCTTCCCTGCTGTACCCTTTCAAGCACTTCACCCTCCAAACCTCCATCCTTACTCATCACACTACCCAAGTAATTAAACGTACTCACATTTTCAATTCCTCACCATCCAACGCCGCTGTACATTCACTGACTTCTCTCTCAAAGACCATCACTTTACTCTTCCCTACATTCACCTTTAGATTCCGTTTCTTACACACTCTCTGAAACTCATCCACCAAGCCTTGCAGCTCCCCTTCGTCTTCACTCAACAACACAGTATCATCTGCAAACAACAGTACAGGGAGTTTCCAAACACTATCCTCTCTCACCAGGGCCACTCCAACATCCACTACCCTACCTTGTAAATCTTTTATTACCCCATCCATGTACAGATTGAACAACCATGGAGACATGACACATCCCTGTTTCAAACCAACTTTCAAAGACAAAAATTCACTTAGTTCACCATCCACACGCACTGCAGCCTTCGCACCATCGTACATACTCTTCACAGCATTCAACAACTTCCCATCTACTCCATATATTCTTAACACTTTCCACAATCCTAGTCTATCCACCCTGTCATATGCTTTCTCCAAATCCATGAAAGCCACATACAACTTCTTTCCTTTCTCTAGAAACTTTTCCACTAAAGATCTGAGAATGAATATCTGATCTACACAACCTCTTCCCTTCCTAAAGCCTCCCTGTTCTTCTCCAACTAATTTCTCTGTTCTTTCTCTAACTCTGTCAATAAGTATCCTTTCATACACTTTTCCTATTATACTAAGAAGATTAATTCCCCTATGATTACCACACACTTCTTTTTCCCCTTTTCCTTTGTACAAGGGAATAATTATACCTGACTTCCAATCCTCCGGGACTCTACCTTCCTCCCAGGCCAATCTGCACATCTTCCACATCCATTCTACTACTATCTCTCCCCCATGCTTCAGCATTTCACCACACACTCCATCAATTCCTGGGGCTTTCCCTGATTTAACTTTCTTCATTGCTTCCACAACTTCTATCCTACTGATTTCTTCCTGTCTTCTCACCTCCCTCCTTCTCCCAGCCATTCCCCAGCCACTTATACTCGCATTATTTCCATCCTCCACGTTCAACAATTCCTTAAAGTGTTCTCTCCATCTGCTCACTTTTTCTCCCTTCTCCACTAGTAATCTACCATTTTTATCTTTCACTCCCTGCTAACTTCACTTCCACCCTGTCTTACTCTTTTCACCTCTTTCCAGAACATTTTCTTACAGTCCCTCCACTTTACACTCAAATTCCTTCCAAATTCCTCATCCACTCTCTTCTTACTCTCTCTTACTAATCTTTTCACCTCTCTCTTTCTCTCTACATATAACTCTCTCTTCCGCCTCTCAACTTCTTCCACGCCCCTATTTCTCATCCATTCATTGTATGCTTTCTTCTTTTGTGCCACAGCCCGTTTCACCTCTTCAGTCCACCACGCTGTTCCTTGCACCCCCGTCCGTCTTCTCTTCCTTCCACACACCACATCACATGCTGCACACATTTCTTCTGTAAATATTCTACACACACCTTCCACGTCACCCATCTGCTCCAACTCATATTTGCCCAATCGTTCCTCCACTTCTCTCTTATACTCTGCCTTTTTCTCATCCTCTTGTAACCTTTCCACTCTCCTTGCAACTACTCCTTCCTCTCGTCTTTCCGTGCTTCTATTCCTCCATCTTACTTGAACTTTAATTCTGGCCACCACCAAGTAGTGGTCAGAAAGTCCACTCCCCCAACCTCTATAAACTCTTGCATCCAATATACATCTTTGCATCCTTTCATCCACACACACATAATCAATCATTGCCTTCCTTTCACTCAGTTCACCACCCACCCTTCTCATCACTCGCCATGTATTCCTGTGGATCATTTTATGCCTGAAGAGGGTATTGGCTATCACCAACCCCCTCCCAGCACAAATGTCCACTAACGCACTCCCATTCTCATCTATTTCAGCAGGCACACCCCACTCACCAACTATTCCATCCACCTTCACATTCCCAACTTTACCATTCATATCACCAATCAAAAACACTCTCTCATTCCTTCCAAACTTTTCCATGCACACTTCTACCTTTGTCCAGAACTCTTCTCTCACTCTTCTAGCACGATCTTGCGTTGGCGCATACACACACACAATCGCCCACATTTGTATTCCAACTTTCAACTTTACCCACACAATCCTTGATCCAACTGATCCATACTGTCTTATGCTCCTCTTCCATCTTTTACTCACAACTATACATACTCCTTCCTTTGCCCTCTCATTCTCACCTTCTCCTGCACATATACCCCATCCATACTCCCATTCTCTCACACTTTCTCCTCCCCATTTTGTTTCAGTTATTCCACATACATCCACTTTCGCATCCTCAAGCACCTGGACAATCTCTCTCTCCTTCACCTCATCATTTGCTCCCCTTACATTCCAAGTTCCAATTGCAATGTCCTTTGTCCGGTCCTTGGTCGTCAACGTTTGGTCAGTCCTTGTCCGAGGCTTATTGTTTGTTTTTTTAGTTAGTTGTTTTCCGGGGAGGGGCACTAACCCTCCGCCAACCCTTTTAGTCGCCTTTTACGACAAGCAGGGATACTGGGGGAGTATTCTTGAAAAAAAAACCCTACCCCCAGGGGGGGTTTCATTTACTCGGGACTTATCTTGGAAAGATCATATTACATCTCTTGTAAAATCTGCTTCCAAGAGATTGGGTGTGCTAAGCCGACTCCGCTCTTTCTTTACCCCTGCACAATTGTTGACTCTATACAGGGGTTTTATCCTCCCCTGTGTGGAGTACAACTCTCATGTGTGGGGAGGCTCCCCACATACAGCTCTTCTCAATAGGGTGGAGTCAAAGGCTTTTCGTCTCATTAACTCTCCTCCTCTTACTGACTCCCTTCAACCTCTGTCTCTTCGCCGCACTATTGCATCTTTATCTCTTTTCTATCGCTACTTTAATGGTCACTGCTCCTCTGAACTGTCTGCTTGCATTCCTCCACCTCTACGACGGGCGCGTAGCACCCGTCTGGCAGCAAACTCTCATCCCTTTTCTGTCCAACTCTCTAATGCAAGAGTTAACCGTTACTCCCAGTCTTTCATTTATGCAACAGGTCAGCTCTGGAACTGTCTCCCTCTATCTGTATTTCCTGCTGCCTATGATCTCCAGTCTTTCAAACGCAGTGTGTCCAGGCATCTCAAAATGATCGGATCTTGAATTTGGCTCTCTATTGTATTTTGTTTTTCTCTTGGAGGGAACTGTTACTGCGGGCTCATGGCCTTTGGTTCCTTCTTCCTCGCATAAAAAAAAAAAAGTCAAACATTCGACCCTCAGACATTCGACCACTTACTATTATAGCAGCAGACGATTTTAATCACCTTCGGTTTAGCTTTCTGTGCGGGAGTCTTTAGGTATAATCTTCGTTAAGACTATTTTAATCACCTTCAATTTAGGTTTCTGAACGGGAGTCGTTAGGTATAATCTTCGTTAACCTGATCTTTCCTAGGAGCTTCAAAACTAATTCATATCATTTGGAGGCAGCAAGTCTAACAACTAAAAAAAAGCAAATGTCATCGGACTGAAAGGTTCACCTCTTGAAATCGGTGGCGTTGTATGTATTCAATTTTTCCATCTTCAGCCGGTCATATTAAGGCTAGGAGAGTCTATTAGAATTAAGTAGGCCATATATTACTATTTTCCATGTCACTGTAAGAGGTCTGTTGTACACTGGAACTCGTCTGTTCAGTAATCAGTAACTATAGTCGCGGCGCACGACTCTGAGGTTGTCATTATTGTACCCTGGCAACCTACCGTCAACAGTGCTTCTGATTTCTTGTATGATATGCATGTGATTCGTGTATAATATGTTCGTGTATAATAATATTCGTGTATAATATATTCCTGTATAATATGATTCATGTATAATATGATACGAAATCGGACGCACGTTTGACAGGTAGGTTGTCGGGGTACGACAATGTCAACCTCAGAGTCGTGCGCCGCGACTATAGTATGAAATGTCATGAGCAATGATAGGATTAATAACGCATTAAGTTTACTTAAATGGCACAATGTATTTTTATTACTAGCGGTATCGATGATTAATGGAACAATCCACCTGCAAAGTGTTCCAATTAGTGCCCCTTTTGGTTCTCTAGAAACTAGGCAACCAATCGCATCTTAATCATCGTGACACTGTAGCCTTCAGTCTAGCATCCAAGCCAAGTTAATTTGTATGAGCCAATTACCAGTGTGTGACACTAATAGGAAAACAGAGTGACTCTCTCTCTCTCTCTCTCTCTCTCTCTCTCTCTCTCTCTCTCTCTCTCTCTCTCTCTCTCAAGTTAAGTAACATTCTATTCCACTGCTGCCACACTACCCCTCCAGTCTCTTACGGATCTTGACGCGGGTTCACTTTTTTCTGATTTTTTGCAGCTTCCATCCTGTCTTTGGTTCATTTTCCTCTGCACTAAAAATTCACATGGTTCCGAACTTTACTTAACATTAGTAGTACCAGATCTTTACGTAGTTTAGTCATGCTGTCAAACTATTTGTGCTACAAACTTTCCAACTCTTTCGTTCCGTGTCGTTACAATATACAGACCACTTTGGACTTTCACAGCTATTTATATGTCAGATTTGCCATTACAGATACCACTGATTGAATGGACACAGTATTATATTTAAATAAGCGCTTCGTGATCAAGACGTCAGAGAAGCTTTCAGCTGCCTAAAATAACTTGCTTTTCAATGCCAGACAGAGACATGCTTTTAATTTAGTTAAAATGAGGCTTTTACTTAACTTCAGTTAGCACTCATAGTCATGTCATAAAAACAACTCCGCTTCTGCTTTTGCTTCAGCCCAGAATAAGAAAGTCCCAGCACGTACTGAGGATGGAGAGTGGGTAATAGCTTCATAGTGCTGACATTTGTAAGTGTGTGACTCGCAGCAAGTCTGCTGGGCCTTAGAGAACGGACTATCAAGGCTGTGCTCAAGTCGGACATAAAAAATAAATAAATAGAACTGCCTTTCTTAAGAATCTGCAAAAGCGAGATATAGCACAGAATAAAAATAAGAGGGAACATCTTTCCAAACCAGTATTAATTGCCAATGCGTTCATAAAATTATCGTTAGTTTAATCTGGGTTCTACAGCAACAGGGGTACTTGTATGCTATTTCTAAACTGGATGGAACAAAACAATTGAAATCAGACCCTCCGCTGTGCTAAAGGAGACAAGAAGCCTAAACAAATTATACCTGTGCATGTAATATTAAGTTTGTTGTATAAGTCTGCGCCTTACCCCTTATCACTGTTACTCATTTCATTGTACGAGGCCTCTCATAAGGTTAATATCTTTTGGTGGATGCAATAATAGAAAATACCTTAAAACAAGCCATCTTACTAAAGTTTCCCTCTTGAATAAAATCGTCCGGAAGCAGATTAAAAAACAAACAAACAAACAAAAACTCTGAACGACTTAAGTTTGTGTAACTTGTGCAATCAGCTGGAGTTTCCCAGCGATGAGTATCGTAAAGGATATTCCACTACATTACCATCCAAACCCAAGGTACTATTTTACAATGTGAAGCCTCCATTGGTGCAGTTAAATTTACTATAAACTGAAATACTTTTCATTGCACACTTACCCGCCCACCTATCCTCTCTTCACTGGATACTTATTAAGTGATTTATACGAAAACACTGGCCACATGATACTACTCGTAGTTTCAGAAATCTTATTGGGTCGTTTACACTCTTGGGCTCGTCTGACTTACTGCTAGCTGAATACCTTACTCTGATATTACATGTATTAGAATATTGGACTAGTCAAGAACTTGAGAGGAACAAGTGTGACTATTAACTCTGAGGCTCCTGTGAGTTACTGCAGTTGAATAAAATCATCTGATGTCAGCTGTAATGGAAAACTAGTACAATCATGATGTTGAAAGTGTTAAGGTCACCTTCATCGAGGTAGTATCTGTAACGCATAGATCATATGTTTTGACAATCATAGCTTCATATTGACAAGTCCATGAAATTTTCAAGTGCAGGACAGCAACTGTAACTGTAACAGTTTACGTGAAGTTCCCTGCAGGAACAGAATTTCTCTGCGAGGGGAGAGTAGTATCGGGAACTAACTGTTCTCCATAATGTCGGAGTACGAATACAGAATGTAGGTTGTTCTAGGAGTGATGAGGTAAATTCAATTTCAGCGCGAGGACGTATTTTCCGTTTAGTTTTTCTCATTTCCTGGCGAAGTTATTTATTTTAGGGGCAACCTTTACCAATGGAGAAGTAAGATATAGAATACAACAACCCTTTCAGGAATGATTCGAATAAGAACCTGTTAGCGCTCGGCCTGAATAGATTACCTAGAAAAATCATATTACTCTCCATATAAAGCCCCTTTCCAGAAACGAATGTGCTTCATACACTCTGTACTTTATTTACCCGCTCACAGCTTTGCCGTTGTACAGGAACCTTATTCCCCGAGTGTCAACTGCTGCTTCAAATGGAGGAAGGGGGGGGAGTCATCACATACAACTTTTCAAGAAAAGAGGGTGGAGGCAAACACACTTCGCCTCATCAACTCACCTTCGTCAAATTACTCGCTTGAACCTCACCTTCTTTGCCGCAGCGTTGTATCTCTAACCCAGTATTACAGCTGCTTCATTGATCGTTGTTCTTAAATGTCTGCTTGTACCCTTCTCCGATTTCAGTGATCGTGCAGCGGCCCTGCAGTTTACTCTCACCTTTTTTTTCTGTACAGGTCCCTAATAAAGGAGTTAACCGTTACACTGTCCTTCATGTATGCAACCGATCAACTGTGGAACTGCATTCCTTAGTATGTACGAGTATTTCAGGAATGCCTATTATCTCCTGTCCAGAAAGCGTAACATGTCCAGACTTCCCAAAATCAATGAATCTGGCTTTGGCTCTCATCTATTTTATTTCCCTGGGAAGAGCAACTTTTTTATTACATAAAACACTCATTCGTAGTAGAATGAAAGTCTGGCGTTATGCAAAATAAAACAATGTTCCGACCAGAAAGAGCTAAAGGGAGGCAGCTGGTACTGCTGTGTGGAACCTGTTATGTCTGTCATACTTCTTACACACAAACACCATTTCTTCACTACGTATACACCACTGAAACACAAACACAACAACTGATGTTGAAGAACTAAATGCAGCCATTGGATTATTTACTAAATCTATCAGGAGCTTTAAAATATCAGAATAAAATAATATTGTACTTATATGGTAACAGTCTAAGCATAATTCTGATACCGAGGGTGCTATTCATCATAAGTAATGTATGAATTTGCTTCATTTGGAGCTAGCGTACTGATACTGATAGAACTCCTGTCAAACTACCTTATTCTTGTTAAAGCGGCTTTTTTATTCTTATATATCCAAAACTGGGCATCAGAGCGATACAAGTTCCGCATTCCCTCCATACAGTAACAGATGGTGTATAGTTTGCTATGAAAAAGAAATATTTCACCACTTCTACTCTCCATTCTCTTCTGCTGGCAGATATTTCTATGCTGTGGATGGCTTGGTACTTTTCCCATGCAAATGATATTCTCTGATATGGTGCACCAGAGAGGCAAGTACCAAACATCCCTTGTGAAGGTGACGCAGTGGAATGGTAATCGAACTCTTGTCCCTCCGCACAAACACACCTTCATAAGCTTTACGTGAATCTATCTGCATTAATCGGTGTAAAAGGCCAGATTTTACACGCTTACCACGTTAACAGCCGGGTGTAAGATGACATAAGCTAGATGCCACGTCGGGAGTTAAAATGGCCTAGGCCGTATATTCTTCTAGACTATAATATAATACCCCCAACCCGGCCACATACACGGGTGAAGCCTCAGTCTGAGCCTGACGTCTCCCTTGCATTTACGACTCCCGGGGTCATGAGAGCGAGATGGGGAAGCAGCACCAGTGGGGCGACGAGGCAGTGTGGGGTGGGGGGGGGATGAAGCAGCGGGCCTGGTTCGACACTTCGGGCTCACCCAGTCACCTGGTGATACAGGGCGTCAAGGGCAGGGACGAAGGCAGCTACAGGTGCAAGGTCCACTTCAAGGCCTCACCATCATGGTCACAGCAAGTCACTCTCACAGTTACAGGTCAGTAGTACATCACATACAGTAGTCACAGGTCAGTATTACATTACACACGGTATTCACAGTTCAGTTTCACATTACATATAAGTCATGAGTCGGTGTTCCTCGGCATTCAAGTCTTAAGTCAGTGTCGCACTACATACGAGTAAAAAGGACACTGTCATGCTACGAGCGAATGTCATGGGTCAGTGCCACACTACATACAACAGTCACGGGTCAGTGCCATACGAAAACAAGTTTCAAATCAATCACAAATTGGCACAGGTCAGTGTCAAAATAGACGGAACAGTCACAAGTTAATGACAACTGCCAGTCAGTATCTTAATTATCAATGAACCAACAGCATTGCAATTTGCACATGACTTCAGGGATTTATTGCCCATACGGAATGTTCGCCTCTGTGACTGTATACCTAACCCCTGCCCTCTCCCTTGGGGAAAAAAAAAATAAACACACCTTCATCAGACGTACATGACGATCTGCATTAATCGATGTAAAAGGCCAAATTAAACACCTTTACCATGTTAACAGCCGGGTATAAGACGGCATAAACTAGATGCCACTTTGAGAGGTAAAATGGCCTAGGCCATGTATTCCTACAGACTATAATACTCCTAGTTTGTCTTTATGATTGTAATTATCATGTTGTTTAAATTTTGATGCAACTAATATTCAGTATAGTTATAATTACAAGACAATTAAATGATTTTAAAAGGTATTCCAAAAACTATCAGTGCAGGTTCTGCATATAGCTTTGGATTAGTGAACTCATGCTTAAAACAATATGAAATGCAATTGTTACTCGGTATTAATGATTCTAAAACGGTAAACAGACGTTCAAAGGGATTTGGAAATTCATATTAAGTTGCTCTCTGTGTGAGTTATGTAATACTATTCTGAAACGGTGAAATGAGGTTCAGTTACGAGTGTCTGCACTAGGACATTTGAACAGTGTACGGGAGATCACGACTGCCAGTGTTTTGATGTGTGAAGCTTCGCAGTGGCTTTAACGATTTCCGAGATAATCCGGCTTCGGTGCTCAGTCTAGTGCTTTTCGAGTATTTTCTGCAAAATACAGCGGTGAACTTCAAGAAACAGGCATTGAAGGAGCACCTAATACTTCTTCATACACTCTGCATCCATGTGCATTGATCCCCAATAGATTCAGTAGTTTTTGATATAACCCCGAGTTTGGTGCTCAATGTCGCTTTCAAGCTCTTCTCATCAGTAGGGTATCGAATTGTGAAAATACCCAATTACGTGACACAAATGACGATTTCTCAAGCTTTCAAATGCAAATTATGTGCTTCGATCCGTTACTGCTTCAATAACTTCTGGCAACCTACTTTTGATACTCTGATGCTTTTTGACATTTTCAGCACTGTGATGGCGATTTTTTTTAAATAGAAAAGTCTGTAATTATGCAGGCCATACACGCACAGGTGAGCCCATCCGGTGGACTGAAGAGGCCGACCTGTTCAGGCAAACTTGGGCATGTGTGGGTAGGGAACAGGCAGATGTGCAGGCGGCCTCAAAGGTCGTCCTGGGATCTGTCAAGGACAGATTTTCATGGTCAGGCTTCGGTCAGGTTCAGGCAAATTGAGCATGTGGGGGGTACCAAGTCTGAGGTACCCCACGCATGCTCGCACCGCAATTCTTTCAACAGAGTCAGATGGGACAATTTACTCTTTCTCATCAACCAATCTTTTGCTGATTTGGTCCATTTTTTCCTCCTCTTTCTATTATTTGCAATACAGGCCGTGGCAACAGCCCCAGGTCATCTTTGGACAGCGGAGCGTCCATGGCCAACCTCATGCCATGGCGTTTCGCTTGCAACTGAGCTCGAGACGTGAGGCCGACTGAATCATGTGTGGGTACAGCATTGTTCGTTGAGGCCGGCCTCTTCAGGCCACCGGACGGTCTCGCCTGTGCATGTATGGCCTGCTTTAAACACCTACTGCTATTTATCAGAAAGCCCCACGACGATGTCCGTAAATCAGCTGAAGCACAGACGAATTCCGAAATAACTCATTTTAGGACATGATTTATTATTATTATTTTTTTTAAACATAGTAGCAAATTTTATGAAAAGTCAAACAACACCTGTTTCTTTTAACCCTTTAACCGCGGGCGTCATCCCAGAATGACATTGCAAAAACTGGACCAAACCACGGGTGTCATTCTCGAATGTTTGTGAATATTTTGAATACCCCGCGTTGTTTCCGTGCGCCACTTGTTTCAAGGGAGAGTAGCTATTAAGTTCTTTCACTCCAGCTGACCCCCACCTCCCTCCTCCCACCCCCCGGGCCCCCACCTCCCACCCCCCGGGCCCCCACCTCCCACCCCCCGGGCCCCCACCTCCCACCCCCCGGGCCCCCCACCCCACCCCTGACCAACACGCATCAGTATCTGTCCAGCTGTGTGAGTGACAACACTGCTGATGTGGCAGTGAAGTGCAGGCAATTACAGTGCCTTTTACCTGCCTCAGTGAACACAGAGTCGGTGTTTATCGTATGTGCAGTGTTCGTATATGTTTATAGTATTATTATCAGAATGAGGTTGGCATTTGGTAATGGTGTGAGAGCGAAAAGTAGTGATTACAACACCGCTGATGTGGCAGTGAAGTGCGGGCAATTACAGTGCCTTTTACCTCCCTCAGTGAACACAGGGTGGGTGTTTATCGTATGTGCAGTGTTCATATATGTTTATAGTATTATTATCAGAATGAGGTTGGCATTTGGTAATGGTGTGTGAACGAAAAATAGTGATTACAACACCGCTGATGTGGCAGTGAAGTGTGGGCAATTACAGTGCCTTTTACCTGCCTCAGTGAACACAGAGTGGGTGTTTATCGTATGTGCAGTGTTCATATATGTTTATAGTATTATTATCAGAATGAGGTTGGCATTTGGTAATGGTGTGTGAGCGAAAAATAGTGATTTTAGATCGCTCACTTCTAACGGCACTGCCCATCCAGTGATAGTCAACGAAATCATGAAACCTACATCATTGCAAAGCCGAAGGTTAGTACTTTCTAATGGTACCTTATTTTTCGCTCTAGATTTATTCTGTGCAGAGTTATAAAGGTTTAAAATTTGTTTACATTTTGGCTGAAACCCCCGCGGGAGAGGCCAGTCGGGGCAAGACAATGCCCGCGGTTAAAGGGTTAATAAGCTTCCCAACAGCATGCAGTAGATTAACCCACCCCGTCCCGTCCGATTTTCCACCACTGATCCCCCCCCCAATCCCAACCAATTTTGGAAAAAAAAATTTGGGCTCAAACCTCCACTTTTGGTGAGAAACATCGAAAATTCATAGAGAAATCACTCACCTGAGGTTTAAAATGCTGGAGACAGGTACCAGTACGCCTTACCTTACTGTGTTTTCTATCAGGCTGGCTCCAAAGAAAACGAGTTCTGTGGGAGGGTAATTGTTCCACACCACTCATAAACGGTATTTATTTATTTATTTAGTACAAATTTATATGTAGTATGAGAGTATATTGGTTTTCACACAGTAATATAGGCAATATAAGCATTGTTTCACTCATCAGACATATCAACATGCCTGACCTTTTTTGGCAACATTACATGATCATCATTTCTGACTGTATCTTCCTCTAATGCTACGTAAACTTTGTCCTCCACATTGTCATCTATTGGGAATCACTCTGGTTTTGAATTTCATACTGTGGCACAACATGTCTTTACTGGCCAGGTCACTGGTAACACATGCATTGCTGAAACAATGGCATGTTGGGGGGGAGGTCATGCTGGGTAAGGCATTCACCCTGCCTGGCATCTTGTAGAGGAAGGTGTCCCGTGTATACGTGCCAAAAATCTCACATGGAATTTGAAAATTGTGCAAATTAGGGACCTTGCAATTGCTGCGTGTTCATATAGATCAACGGGCGTCACAGTGACAAAACGTGTGGACGTATATATACGTCAAAGGGAGTTGGCTGGTTAAGAAGTTTCCGAACTAACAGAGATTTGGTGCTGTGCTCTACTACCGCTGGTTGTGTTTTCTCACATTGCTCTCGTTTGAACAATAATTCTTAAGATTGTTAGCATTGTGCAGTGGCATGCAGAAAACAAAAATGGCAGCATGTCCAGTAAATTTTCAGGATCATGTGTGGGCCACTCTGAGAAAGAAGAGAAGGCATTTTTGTCATAGGAAGACTATGAGAGTCAATAAATAAAGCCATGAACACGTACCTCTCAAGATTTTTAGGATAATTTTAGATAGACAGATGGACTATATGAGTTGGGTCACTTTGTCATTGTTTGATGATACTGCCAGTTATGTATATCACCAGTGGTTTGAGGTAGGTGGGGAAGTCCATCATCCGCTCACTTGATGTAGCTCTGCCTTAAGGTGAATACAGTGAGTGACAAGTTAATCTAATATATTATTGCAGTAGCTGAGTGTCTGTCTGTGTGTGTGTGTATTTTGGGCAGCTGAAACTACACATTCAAGTTGCACCAAAATTGGCACAAAAATCACAAAAAATTGCTGATGTGAAAAAACTTGGTCCCATCACGATGGAATAAATTTTACTATATTTAATGAGCGATCACATTTTGACCAAAAAACGCTGCTCCCGAAGCCCGGCATAGGATCTCCGTAGAATTTTTTGTCCAGAGGTAGAACTAAAATATACTGGGTTACATTACCGAAGCTGCAAATAACACGATCAATTGGTTAGCTGCAAAAAATCCATGTGACAACATTACACTAGAACACCACATAAACATGAGAGCCCTCCACAGTAGCAAGTGCGAAGGGCCCGAAGGGCCCACGAGCACTTGTGGTTTTCTATAACTCTGGGCACCATTTAGAACATGGGGTGATAACTATGTAACCAAATAACGAGGTGGTGTGGAGCCTATAATGATGCTACTACTAATTGCATGGACAACTAGAATAGCAGTCAGTAGAGCACATACTTCCACCATCCACATCCATGCAATATTCACTGAAAAATTTACGAAAATGTCGAAAAACGCCCTCTCTTACAATGCTAAAGAAAGTGAAAAAAAGTTCCTGGATCCGCATCTTTATCCTGACCAGCACCAAAATTTAATGTTGTCTATTCTGGGCCAAGGCCTATTCTTCTACCAAGTTTTATGGAAATCAGTCCAGTAGTTATTGTGCAATCTGGCTCACAAACCAACCAACCAACAAACAAACGGACAGGGGTGAAAACAACCTCCTTGGCAGGGGTAATAAATACTGTGTCCATCCAGGAACCAAGCCTCCACACTCTTTCCCGCACCTTTTTGTATTGATGGTCTGTCTGCTGCAAAGTAACATCTGTTCACTGTACAGGACACCCCTGCAGGGGCAATTGTTTGCCTGGGGTTGATGAGTCTGCTCAGTCAGACACGCCGGGGTTGGTCTACAACTACTATTACTACTACTACTACTGCTACTACCACTACTGTTATTAATGGTTGTGGGACGAATAATGTGCCTTAAGTTTCATTCAAAAGATGGCTTATTAAGTACATGCAAATAACTAATAACTTAACACACAAAAATTAGTCAGATTTCTATTTACTCTGTTATTGAAAATTGCCATATAAACCGATCGATGCACGCCATCTTTTTACAGTATCCGATGAGAAAGCATATGATGGGTTAGCGTCTTTGTGCTAATATAATGCTGTGAATTAAGGGCTTCTTCCTTATTCCCACTCCATAGAAGAGGAGAGACACGGCACCCTTCCAGGCTAGAGGAAGAGGAGGAGGAGGAGGAGGAGTAAGAAGACAAGAACGAGGTTGAATTTCTTAGAGATTTGTTTTTTAACCACCTGGAGCATCCTGGAGCACCTAAGAAAACTAAATTTTGAACAGTGGTAAACCTCCAGCCGGACCAAACGTTAGACAAGGTGAAACCCACGAGGGCCACCCCCTCTATTTGGGGGAGTTGCTTACCAATCCCATTCAGTGCAGGCATGTATATATATATATATATATATATATATATATATATATATATATATATATATATATATATATATATATATATATATATTTTTTAACCCTTCACCTGACAAAGTCAGAGGGGGGGTATTGTTATCACTGGGATCCAGATCGATAGGTGGCTTGGAGATTTCGTTTCCGGACCAGAACAGAAAGTATTCCTTATAGTCAGGAAACTGACATAATTGTGTTGCTTATAGTGAACTGGTGCCTTTTGATAGGTAGAATGCTGTGTCTTAAGTACTTCTTTTATTATTAAAGAGTAAAAGAAATAATCTCAGACTTCAATGTGACCTGCACAAGGAATTTGAAGGGCCCAATGCATTTTTACCCTTCACGTGACAAAGTCAGAGGAGGGTGTTGTTATCACTGATATCAATAGGTGTCCGCCCGTTGAGTTTGGTGGCAGAGTAGCTGGATGGCAGGGCAGCTGCATGTGCATAGAGATTTCAATTCCTGGTCAGAACTCAGAAAGTATTCACTACAGAGTTATGAAATTTCACATAATTATGTGTCTTATGGTGAACTGGTGCCTGTTGATATGCAGAATGCTGTGTCTTAAGTATTTTTTTTTTTAAATAATGTGAAAGTAAAAGTTTCTGGGCTAGGAACGAATACAGGTACAGGCTTCAGATTCTCCAGGATTATGTTAATATACCTCCTGGTGCCATTTGGTGGTTATAATGACATAAGATTATATAATGTTATGAAGTGGCAATTATGCATAAACCTGATAATTTTAATGTATTTTTCTATGAAAACGTTGCAACTACTACACCTAGGAGGCAGAAATTGTACATGATAAATGATTATATGGATTTCGAAATATGTTTGAAGTTTCATGACTGTCCCTATTATGTAATTATTAAGAAATGGCTACCTAAATGAAAAATGCAGGATCATAATTTCATCAGATCTTCTCATAACTTCATTATTATCATGGATAAACTGCTGAAAATTTTAAGTTTTAACCCCTCCGTGGCCGAAGGCCCGAAATTTTCCGTGCACCCCAGGCCGACGCAGGGGCCATTTTTTGAAGTTTCGAAAATTGATTTTTTTTCTTGCCATATGGAAGAGAAAGTTCAGATGCACCTAACAGTGCAAATCCCAGCTTCCTAGACGCATTTTGTGGCTTGCAATGAAGCGCGGAAGTTGCAGAAATATCGGTAACTGATTGCAGCCGCTCAGGGGCCCTGCCAAAACGCAGCTGAGCAGGTGTTATTTATTTTTTTTTTACCTCCCAATATAATGCGAATGGTGCTGAAACATTGTGCATATATGAGATATGATGATATCGAATGATTTCAGTACATAATCTGTTAGGAATGGCTGGAAAAAAAATTATGAATACATTTTCACCTTTTTGATATATGTTTATGGTAGTTTCGAGTTATTTTTTACGTTATCGTTGTGCCCATGCTTGGAAAAGGGAGCGAAAGAGTTTAATTTTCAGTCCTAAATGAGAAAACTGCACGTCCTCCAAGGCTTGACTCTGCCACGGAAGAATAAAGTGGAGGGTCAGATCCGATTAGAAATACGGAAGTTGAGTCGCAACTTCTAACTCCCACACCACGAACATGGCTAAAAATAGAATTGTAATGCAGTTTCAGAACCAAGAATAAGTCTAATTATTACGAATACAAATACAAAGCAGAAATAAATACGTTTACAGACGGGGAAAAACGTATTTTTTTTTTCCGTCATAACATGTTTATCTTTATCATTTTACGTTCATCTTTATTTTTTTTAACCTTGTCATTATCGCAATATATAATGCTGTCTCGTAAGCAGGGTGGTTGTGTGTGTTTTGCAAGGGAGGAAAAAGATTGTATTTTCTGTCTGGGTCGAGATGATGGGTGTAACTATGTGTTTTTAGGCATGGCCACTAGCGAAAAAATCGTACATCCACTCGTCACGACAGCAGGAGGTGAACTGACAGATGATGTGTGAGAGGGTGAAGTCAAGGTCAGTTTCATGTCCCAGATTTTCGTTCACCTACCGAAGGTTTGCACAGTTTTCTATAATTTCCACTGCATCAAATGATCCAAATCATTACAGCAAACCTGAGCAAATAGGTAAAGATACCAAGACAAAAATGTATTTTTCACTTATTATCATGTCTTTTTTGTATGTGCCAGTATTACTTCATAATCGTAAACAGGTGTTTGTGTGTTTTGCAAGAGAGGACAAAGATGATATGTTCTGCCTGGGTCGAGATAATGGGTGTAGTTGTGGGTGTTTAGGGCCAGGAGCGAAAAAATCGAAAATCCACTCATCACAGCAGCAGGTTCTCAACTGCTTGATGGGGTGTATGGGAGTATAGTGTAGGTCAGTGTGAAGACATTCAGAATGTTCACTCACTTCCCAAAAATTTTTGCAGTTTTTTATAGGCCAGGCTCAAATGACGCCGGCTGCCATTTATCGGCTAAACATCATTTGATGCCGGCGGCAAAGGAGGGGTTAATGCCTCTGTGTTATACGAATACAAGGAGAGTGGGGGGTCGTTATGCGCTTCACTAGATGTGCAGGGAGGTGGGTGCTATGTGCATGGTCAGACTGGGGGGTTGCCTATGTTTTACCTAAGAATACAACATTTTGCACAGGCTCGATCTGCATCCTACTCAGGTTTTAGGTCGGCAGAAACCCCTAAAGGGCGCATCCTATGTATGGAGGGGGGGGGTACCCCACACAGGGCAGGTATGCGTAGTGTAAATTTTTGTTTTATCAGAAATATTACAGTTTCAAAAATTTGATTCACGCATCCTCTACCACTCCTAAAGCCACCTTGGTTGTCACCCACTGGCCTTTCTAGTATATCCATTACCTTCTCTATGATAGTTCAACGATTTGCCCTTCCTACAACACTCAAAAATCTTATACCACAATGATTTTTGTACACACTTCGCTCACCTTTTTATTTTTTAATGCGTCCGATTCTGAGCCCAGGCTGCACAGCTTGTTCCCAAGGCCCAGTAGTCCTCCTCCGTACCATACACTTCCACCTGTCACCATTTCGGCCCTAACGTCCATCGTCAGTATTGAATACCTGCTAGGGCTGTCTCGTACAGGACTGGTGTATTGGTGTTAGCAGAGGTATTTTTACTAAATGTCGGCGAGTCTTCTGGTAGATCAGTAAAGTCTGCGTAATAAAATTCAAATCCTTAAACTGTTCCCTGCCCCAGCCAGGACTGCAGTCCACCTCTCCACCGATTCAGCCACCACCTTTCCCATTATCAGTATTAATCAGTTGGCTGAAAAAGCTTGGTCATCGGAAAAAAGTCTATCTATCTATCTATCTATATACCTAGGCTGCTTCCCCCATGGAAAGGGAGGTAGCCGAGACAGGACGACTCACTCTCCATTTACTCATCCATTCAAACACATTCATTCGCATCTTAGCTCCAAAGGGGAGAACGGACAGATCCTCACCTCATCACACCGCACAAGGATCAACTGCGCAATGCAATCAGTGACATCCGCAGCAGGGCCCGACAGCAGAACTGGTTTACCCCTGCCACATCATAACAGACCCATCCCCTTACCCGCACCTGACCTGACTAGCTGATCAGACCAAATGCGGGAGAATATCCCCTCAGGGCTGCGTCATCACTTATTCATTCACAATTTCTCTCCATTTATTTCTGTCACGCACAGCCACTCTTCCTTGCTCAACAGACATCCCTCTCGCATCCAACGCTCTCTTCACACTGTCCATCCATCCTATTCGTGGTCTTCCTCTCAGCCTTACACCTCTCACATCAGATCTAGTTATCTTTTTCACCAATCGCTCATTATCCATTCTCTCCATATGCCCAAACCATTGCAACACCCTCTGCTCAACCCTACCAGCCATCTCCCGAACAACTCCAGTTCTCCTTCGCACTTCATCATTTCGCACTCGATCCATACGCGTCACTCCACACATACTCCTCAGACATCTCATCTCCATTAACATTCAAACTTTTCCTCTCTGCTACACCCTTAATCCATGTTTCAGCCCCATATAATGCAGTCGGTACCACAACACCCTCATACAGCCTTCTCTTTACATCCATTCTAAGCGAACGACATTTAAACACTTTTTTCATTCCTCCCAGCACCTTTCCTACTTCATTTATTCTAAACTTCACTTCTGCATCTATTCTTCCATCCACAGCAACATGTGACCCTAGATATTTAAAACAATCTACCTCCTCAAGCTACTCACCATTCAAAACTATATTCACCCCCCTACCATCTATCAACCTCGTACACTTCATCACTTTACTCTTATTCTCATTTACTTTCAATTTCCTCCTTTCACACACCCTTCCAAACTCCTCTACCAACTGTCTCAATCTCTCCTCTAAATCAGTCACCAGTGCAGTATCATCTGCAAACAGCAGCAGCAGCTGCTTCAGATTCCACTCTCCTCCATCAACATTTACCAGACTCAGACCACCTAAAACTCTTGCATTCACCTCCCTTACAACACCATCCATGTAAATATTAAACAACCAAGGCGACATCACACATCCCTGTCGCAGCCCCACTCTCACGGGAAACCAATCACTCACAGCATTTCCCACTCTTACACACGCTCTACTATTTACATAAAAACTTTTCACCCCTTTTAGTAACCTACCATCAAGTCCATACAATCTTAAAACAGTCCACAAAGCCTCCCTATCAATTCTATCATACGCTTTCTCTAAATCCATAAATGCCCAAAACACATCCTTACCTTTCACTAAATACTTTTCACACACTTGTCTCACAGCAAACACCTGATCAACGCATCCCCTCCCTCTCCTAAAGCCACACTGCTCATCACTAATCACTCCCTCTGTACCCTCTCTAACTCTCATAATTAGCACTCTACCATACACTTTACCTACAACACTCAACAGACTTATACCCCTAAAGCTAGTACAATCATACTTATCACCCTTGCCTTTATACAACGGGACCACACAAGCACTTGCCCAGTCAATTGGCACCATACCTTTCTCAAAGCACACATTCAACAATCTTACTAACCAGTCAACAATAGTCACTCCACCACCCTTCAGGCATTCCATAGCACACCCATCCATACCTGCAGCTTTCCCTGTTTTCATCTCCTTTACTGCCTTCTCCACTTCCTCCTTCGTGATCAAAGAATCATTCAACTCTCCCAACACATTTATTCCTTGCACCCTTCTATCCGCCACAATCTCAGCCACCCTTTCCTCCTCTACATTTAACAATCTTTCAAAATACTCTGCCCATCTCTTCCTTACTGCATCCATCTCAATTAACATCCTTCCATCCTCTGCTTTTACTCGTTCTTCCTTCCCAGACTCTCCTTTTCGCACCCTTTTCACCTCCTTCCAAAACATTTTCTTATTCTGTTGAAAATTCTCTGTAAGCCGCCTACCCCACCTCTCATCTGCTGCCATTTTAGCATCACGCACAGCCCTTCTCGCTCTATTCCTCTTTTCCTTATACCTTTCATATGACATCTCATCCTTCCTCTGCAGCCACACTTCATATGCACGTCTCTTCTCAGCCACAGCCATACTTACTTCCTCGCACCACCATTCACTTCCTTTTCTTACACCACCACCCACACGTCTCACACCACACACCTCTTCTGCATGCCCCATCACAGCACTCTTAAACAACTGCCATTCCTCCTCCACGCTGCCATTTTCCCGATCTTTCACTGCGTTCCACTCATCTTTCAATTTCTCCTGATACTCTATCTTTTTCTCTCTTTTATCCAACTCACTTACTTTCAAAACCTCCCTGCCACACCTAACCCTCCTAGCTCTCACCCATCTCTTACCTACTCTTAACTTTCCCTCCACCAGGTAGTGGTCAGACATACCTCCACCCTCCCCTCTCAGAACTCTCACATCCAACAATCTTCCTATTACATTCCTAGACACAACCACATAGTCCATCAAGGCTCTATCAACAACCCTTCCACCCTCCTGTCTCACCCATGTATACTTATAAATATCTTTCTTCTCAAACAGCGTATTCCCAATCACCATCTCTCGCTCAACACACATCGCTATCATTCGTTCCCCATTTTCATTTCTTCCAGGCACACCATGCATACCAACTACGCCTTCAACTGCTACATTTCCCACTCTAGCATTCAGATCTCCCATCATTACCACATTCACATTCGCTCCAAAACTCTGCAGACACTCATCAACATCATTCCAGAAAGACTCCCTCTCTTGTTCATCCCTTTCACTACCAGGCCCATATGCACTCACAAACACCCACAACTCACGTTCAAATTTCGCTTTCACCCACATCAGTCTCGATGACACCTCCTTCCATTCAATCACACACTGCTGTACTTCCGGACTCACTAACAAGGCCACACCTTCTCTTGCCCTTCCTCTATCAACACCTGACAATCTTCCATTCACACTTCCAAACATAGATTCCCCCTTCCCTTTCATCTTGGTTTCACTCAAAGCTAACACATCCAACTTTCTTCTCACAAACATTCTCCCAGTCTCCTCCCTTTTAGCCTCAATTGTACTACATCCACACACATTCATAGACCCAATCTTCAGGGTACGGGGATAACTCCATCCCCGTGTGTGTGTGTGTGTGTGTTAAAACACACACACACACACACACACACACACACACACACACACACACACACACACACACACACACACACACACACACACACACACACACACACTTCTCCAAACATTACAATCATTCTCACTACATGAGCGCCCGAATACATAAAATTTCACCGTTGATTTCATAATTGTCAACATTATTTCAGTTATGATCGGTGAATACCTATGGTAGACCCAGAGACTGCCAAGTTTTGGAAAGAAAAAGGTCCACTGTAAAAATGAAGAATGCCAAAGTATAAAGTGGAGACTGTGGCTTTCTTGAATTGCCCAGGTCCCGTCAGGTTTGGTTTATGTAATGCCAGTAAATAAATCTTTTAACGACACCAAGTTTAGGACCGAAGCATGCGCAGGTTAGTATCGAAGATGACAGAGGTCAGGACCGAAGAATGTCCAGGATAGGCTGAGGAATACCGAAGTTAGAACTGATGAATGCCCATGTTAGAACGGAAGAATGCCCTTGCTGGAAATTAAAAATACCCAAGTTAGGACTCAAGAATGCTGAGGTTAAGATTGGAGGATGTGCCTTCACGGAATTTGTTGCATTAAATTTCCTTAAGAGCAGAGGAAGGTCTTGCTAGAACATGACTTTGACTGTTAACGTTTCGTACATATATGAATAGGATTTTATACTGGGTTTTATGATGTTCTATTTTTACAATCTGCCTGAAATACAACCTTCCCAAATTTCCAGGTCAAATAAGATACCAAAGAAATAAAAGTTCGTATAACAGAAAGCAGTAATTTGTGACAATGAAATGAGAGAAAAAAAAAAATACAAGTCTGATCACACAGCAAAGATATTTGAAATTCAAGAAGACTCACTCAGAGAGTGCAACACCCAAGCCCAACAAATGGTCTAAGTGACGAATATGTGACTTCGTTCTCTGACCATGGCCTTCGACAGATTACTCTCAAAGTCGAATATGTGACTTCGTTCTCTGTCCATGACCTTCGACAGATTACTCTCAAAGTCGAATTACTTTTTTTTTTCCTCTAAGGTTAAATCTCTCACTAACTTTGGTTCAGATAAGATGAATACCGTCTGGGTTGACTTTGCCTACTGACGCTGACATTTGACCTTTCCCTGAGGTCTTGACCTTAAATTGACTGTTCTCAAAATCAAGTATATATTTTCTTGTTTTAACCTGAACCGATATATCGGATACAGCCTTTTTAAGCTGACCTTGCCATACGGCCTTGATCTTTGACCTGTTGTTAGGAAAAAAAAAAAAAATCACTCACACGAGTGATCTTCATCTCATCCACCAAATTTAATCCAGTTCCGGACATAATTATTTTAGTTTGTTCACAAACAGGTACTTCGGTCGAATTTTGACTCTGAAATGTGAACTTGACCTTTGATACTTGTTCTCAAACTTGAATCCCTCAGTATTTTCCTGTCCTAACCCTTCTACAAAGTCTTGTTGAAATTTGACCCTTTTACTGTGACCTTGACCTTTGACTGTTCTCAAACTCGAATCTTTATCATTTTAAAATGTCACCCCAACAATTGGAAAAAAAAAAAAACTGTCTAAATCGGATAAAGCTTATCTTAATTCTTTCCCTGTGACACTAGCCTTCACACTCCTGCACTAAAAAAAATGAAAAGTTTACTCGTTGGCAGACGTTCAGTGCTTCTCGAAATTCACCTCGAAACTGTTATTTTGTTAATAAACACACACACACACACACACACACACACACACACACACACACACACACACACACACACACACACACACACACACACACACACACACACACACACACACACACACACGGATCAAATTTTGACGTTGCCTAGTGACCTTCCTCTTTGATTGTTCTCAAAACTGAATCACTTGATTGCCTTACCCTCAACCCATTACCCAAGTTTGGTCTAAGCTTGATTAAAATATGTAAGTTGCTTTTGTATGGTCAGCCTTTGACTAAGCACTGTGACCATGACATTTGTCCTGTTATCTTCGAAAGTCATAGGTTTGTTTACTGGCCGTCCCTCAACCCTTTCAACAGATTTATTTAAAACAGGACAGAAACAGAGTTGCTTTATCTCACAAACACACACACACACACACACACACACACACACACACACACACACACACACACACACACACACACACACACACACACACACACACACACACACACACATGCAACGCTCAAAGAATAACACCCGCTTTTACTCCGCGAACGCTAACATACTAAAACGAATTCACATATAAAAGTTTACCCTAGGATGATTACTGCACAACTGGTGTATTCTGACCTGGAGGGTGGGAGGGGGAAGGTTATTCTTGCCAATTTGTTTTTAATTCCCGGGATTGAGTCTGGCCTGTCTAAAATATATCCGGGATTAATACTGACCGAGGTCATTTAATTCTAGTGGGGTTAGTGTGGCGGGAGCCGATTTGATAAACTTGGTGCACACACCAGCTTGGCTTATTTTTGGAACTCAACTTCCACGCATGGCATGAATTAATTTATACTGACCTAACGAACCTATCGTGATTTAAAAGGATCAGAAAAAAAAAAAAACTAAACTGAGTGAAACAGCCTTGGTCATGGCTGGAGGGAACTAGAATAATATATTGAATGTAGGAAGAGTAGGGGCTAAGATGCGAATGAATGTGTTTGAATGGATGAGTAAATGGGGAGTGTGTCGTCCTGTCTCGGCTACCTCCCTTTCCTTGGGGGAAGCAGCCTAGGTATATAGATAGATAGATAGGAAGAGTAAACACATGTCGTGACGAACATAATGGATTTTATTACCAGACGTTTCGACATTTCCCTAATGTCATCTTCAGTGGTCTAAAATGAAAAAAATTATTAAGATTACTTAGCCTACATGTAAATATCAAATTGCTTGAAAAATAAAGCAGTGGTAAACAAGAGAATTAAGCTATGTTTTAAGGGGTAGGAAGATTCTTACACTGTCACTGGAGCAGCTACCAAGTATTTTAAAATATTCACCTTTAAGACGAGTATCACACTGAACACTGTGTTCCCTCACAGCTGAATAAGGTGGTGACTGAAGCCTACGACACTTTTTGCCCGGCTGACCTATATGTTCGGCGGTGCGTGTTTTGAAAGCACGTAATGTACTCCCAATATACATTTCGTGCTTTATTTTCTAAATGACTCTTAACTTACCCAAACAGACCCCAGCTGATATGAATGGGCAAGAACAACTAGAGCAACCTGAACTGATATGCATATGTCAAAACAGATGGTCAATGTCTGAATGAGCCTTAAGTAGCTTGATTGTCTTGAATGGACATAACTGGACCTAAACAACCTCGAAATGACTAGAATTAATCTAACTGAACCTCGTTTCACAGTACAAGATCTGTTGTAGACTAAAAGAATTTCAGATGACTTGATAATGAAGGTAACAATACCTGTAGTGAGTCCAGTGAACCAAAAGTAACCTGGCTGAGTCGAAATGGATGTGAATGGGTAAGATGCAGTTGAAGTAGCTTTGACTGATCATAGGACAAATTTGTTGGTAACTGGATCAGACTGGAAGATCATCATTTGTTGTGAGTTTTGCTCTAATGGTTATGCCAAATGACGGTTTTGCCTGCTGACGATGAAGTTGCCTGCGGGATAGGCCTGTACGACATAGGTGCAATCAGGGATAGAATTTCGTATCGTTCTCCCTTTTCACCATCTCATTCTCCTCTGCTGACTAATATTCCTAAGCTGAGAGAAGCTTGGTATGTTTCTCTGCGTGTCCATAATGTATCAGGGAGGAAAGTGACGGAAATACCCCAAGCGTGAAGCAGACGTTGTAGGTGGAATGATACGCAGTCACTGGTCCATGACTGTATGCGGTCAACGAATGCACTTGATATTCATCACTGAAAAGTTTTACTGGCCTCATTCAGCTGCATCGAGGATCTACGTGTGCATGATATTGTTCTTTTCTTGCAACACAGAATCCTTTAATTGTGTGCCCAGCACTGAATACATGGCACATTTAGTCCTATCTCAATATTTGCTTACCCTTCAGCCTGAGGACATAATTTCCGTTCGGTTCTTGCCATCGCCAGATGATTTTATTCAGTCTAGGTGAGACTTTTCGAACTGGAGTGGTTAGATACAGCGTCCAGTAACCCATTCATTATTAAATGTCGTTTCCTTACATGGACAAACTCGACCAGTGATCGTCTGAGCAAACGAAAATAGTGTTATTGTTGTGGAGTGACCAGCAGTTCTCATGTCCTGTCTTCATCTCTGCTCCTCCCAGACATCCTAGAGTAAAGAGAGATGGTGTTAAGTCGACCACTGTGTTTCCTCTGTCAGTCATCGAACCATTATAAACAATCTTCTCTCGGTAAGGTATTTGAAACTTTAATTAATAAGCACATTGTTAAACATCTTGAATCCAACAACTTAATTAGTGACAGACAATATGATTTTCGTCACGAAAGATCCACCATTGACATACTCAATCTCCTAACTCATACCATCCATCAGTCAATTGACCTACATGGAGAAACTCATGCAGTAGCCCTTTATATTTCTAAAGCTTTCGATAGAGTATGACACCGTTCCCTGCTGTCCAAACTCCCTTGCTATGGACTAACGTCTTTTGTTCCTTTGATTTCCTTATATCTCAGTGACAGGAAAATAAGAGTAAAAGTAGATGATATATATTCCAATTTTCACTCAGTTATTGCCGGCGTGCCGCAGGGATCAATTCTGGCTCCAACCCTGTTCCTGGTTCATATTAATCATCTCTTATCTGTCACTCACAATCCCAGCCACTCATATGCAGATGACACAACACTACATAGTTCATTCATACTCAGACACCCATTTACAAAGTCTAATATTTCTACCTCTCAACTCAGTACAGCCATTTCCATAAATTAAGACCTATCTACGATCAGTGAATGGGGACAAAACAACTTTGTCTCATTTAATGCTAGTAAAACTAAATATATACAATTTACTAATTGACAGATATTGCCAGATTCGTACCGTACTTTACCTTCAGTACTACTAATATTCCCATCTTCAAAAGTATTGAAATTCTCGGCGTCTCACTTAACAGTGCCCTCAGCTGGACCTCTCATGATAGATCACTTGCTAAAACCGCCTTAAAGAAACTTGGACTAATGTACAGAGTCCGTAACTTCTTCACAGACGAGCAGTTAGCTATAATTTATAAGAGTCATGTGCACTCTCAGCTTGAATATTGCTCACCCTTGTGGAGTGGATGTGGAGAGGTTGCATTAAAACAATTAGACAAAATTCAAAACAAGGCAGTTAGAAATATTAACAACCCTGCCATTACAAATAAACTACCTCCCCTACAAGTAAGAAGGAATGTTGCCTCCCTTGCATTATTTTACAGATATTTTTATGGCAAATGCTCAGACGAAGTTGCGTCCATGGTGCCACCTCTCCATGCCTTCCCTCGTGCTACACGGACATCTGGTGGCGCTCATGACTGGAATATCACTCAGCTATATTGCAGAACTTCTGCCTATCAGATTTCTTTCATTCCCCATACTGCATCTCTTTGGAATTCACTTCCCCAGAGTTGTTTCCTTCCAACCTTCAACGGACAGCTGTTCAAGTCAAAGTGTTACAGATATTTTATGGCCAGAGGACACCAATACATGTAATCTGGTGTATGGATTATTTTTTTTATTCATTTGTTTTTCCTTCCTCTGTTGTTATAAAAAAGAAAAAAATCGTTCATGTGATCTGTACAGTACATTTATCCAAAACGTTACAGAGACAATAATATGCTTTAATCGCTTCAGTCCAGTGACGTCTTCTTCATCTTATTTTCGCTGCCTCCAGAAGTTATAAATCCCCTTACTGTAGGGTTTTCGAACTGGATGGGTTACATACAGCCTTAACCTACCCCTTCGCAACTTAGCCACACTTCTAAAGGTAAAGGTAGGAACAGACACCATGAAGCGCCATTATCACGGGGTACAAAGCCACTTCACCACGCGCTTTACGATAATTACCTCTGAGGTGTTACCGGTACCCTAGATAAAAGTTGCTCATCTTACTTTACACAAACCACAAAATGTGGATAGACACTTAAGTGGAAGCAGCAGCCCACACCAGGATCGAGCCCTGACTCTCTTGTTTTAGCAGCTTAGTAGCTAGCAATGTTAACTACTTGTCTAGCATTAGCAAGAATAAAATGTAAATGTATGTCACTGTAATGAAAAGTTAAATCAGTTATGTGGGTCAGGGGAGTTAAGTGATTTAGTGGCATGGCCGGTGCAAGATGTACCACAGCGATTGAAGTTTTTGCATCTACTGTATGTTTACTTAACGCATTTTTTCCGATGACGTACTTTTCACCATAATATTGCTACTATCAGATGATCTTCAAAGACTTTAGGGGACTGAGGCTAGGCTACAAAATATCTAACCCTTCAGTTAAAATCATCATCATCATCATCCGCACCTTCTTCCCACCCAAAGGCAGGGTGAGGAGTAGCAATGTCCAGACAGCCCAAAATTGCCCAATCCAATGGGCCACGCTTCCATTCACTCATCATTCAAGCCCCCGGAATCCTGGCTCTATCGGATAAGCCAACAACATTCACCACGTTCTGTAGCTTCACATAATCGTATCTGACAGAGTCAATCCAGACGCTGCCACGTTAAAAAAGGGGTGCCAAAAATCTCTGATTATGCACTTCTCCTCACAAAATTCATCCAGCCAGCTCGATCTCCTGTCAGTTCCCTAGCCTCACCTACTTCCAAACCTCTCTTCCTCTTACATTCATCCACCATATCTCTCCACCTTCTCCTTGGCCTACCTCGTCTCCTCCCTCCTTCGAATTCGCTCAGATATACCTTCTTCACCACTCTATTGTTATCCATTCTCTCCACATGACCATACCATCTCATTACACTCTTTTCAGTTCTGGTGTCCACTGACTTCCTCACTCCACATCTTTCACGAATCACATTATTTCGTATCCTATCCACCCTCTGTACTCCACATACATTCCTAAGCAGTCCCATCTTCACTGCTCTTACTCTTGACTTTTCATTTTCATGCCACACCATAGTCTCACATCCATATGTTAGAGCTGGCACTAACACTCCTTCATGTAAGCCTCGTGCAGCTGCCTCTGTTTCTTATCAAGGCCTTCATTGCACCAGCGACTTTTCTTCCTTGTGTCACTCTACTTTCAATTTCTTTTGCACATTTTCCTCTCTTTTCTATCTCTGTACCCAGGTATTTGAACTCTCTCACAAATTCCAGTCTCTCTCTATTCACTGTTACATTGCACTGGGAGTCACCCTCTCTCTCAATAACCATCACTTTACTCTTTTCTACATTTACTCTCAAGGAACGACGCTTACAGACATCAGCAAAACTCTACACTAGCCTACCAAGTTCTTGTCCGGTACTTGCAAGCGTACTGCATCATCAGCATACAACAAATTTAAGATATTCCATCCATCACCATTCATTACCAATGCCATCCCTCTCTTCATTACTCGTGTTTTCACTTCTCTCATCACCCCATCCATATATACATTGAACAACCATGGGGACATCACACAACCTTGTCGCACACCCACACTGATGCACTTAGATGCTCATTAACCCTGACACATGCTTCACCACCATCATAAAAACTCTTCACGGCACCTAGCAGCTTACCCTCTACACCGTACATGCGCTAAACTTTCCACAATCTTTCTCTGTCCACTTTGCCATATGCTTTTTCCAGATCCATGAATGCCATAAACACCTTATAGTCCTTCTCACAAGCCTTCTCTACTATCTGTCTTACTGCAAATATTTGGTCCACACATCCTCTGCCACTCCTAAAGCCACCCTGTTCATCACTCACTAGGACTTCTGATATCTCTCTTACTTTCTCTATAATAATTCTTCCATATACCTTCCCTAACACATTCAGTAAGTTTATGCCACGATAATTCTTGCACTCACTTCGTTCACCTTTATTTTTTTATAGGGGTACAATCACAGCCTTTCTCCACCCTGCAGGCACAGTTTCACTCATCCATGCCTTCTTACATATCTCTAACAAGCACTTCATTCCATTCTTTCCATTACATTTAAGCATCTCTGGATACACCTCATCAACCCCAGCTGCTTTCCCATTTTTCAGCCGCTTCACAGCACTCTTCACCTGCGCGAGTGCCACGTCTCCTGGCACTGCATTCCATCTCTGCACACCCCCAAAACCAATCATGTTTACAGCTGCTCTGCTCTCTCTATCCCCATTCATCAGGCATTCAAAATATTCTTTCCATCTGGTCCTTACTTCATCTCCATGGGTTAATAATCTACCAACTGCATCCTTCACACCATCCCATTTCTTTCCGCATCGAAACTCCTCTCATGTATTCGATCATGAGTAATTAGGTGACTGATACAAAGACAAATCGTGAGAAGGGAAGAGGTTTCAGGAGAGCCGTTGGTAGTCACTTATAAGAGGTTATAAAAAAGGGAACACAGATCACCTTTAACCCCCCCCCCCCATTCAAGTTAAGAGTACGAGATATGCCGTGATGGCATTGTGTGAAACGAAGACGAAATGGTTCGAAGTGGAGGAGTGGGAGGGTGTGAAATGTGTAAGATCGGGAATGAATGGGCGAGGAAGATGCAAGGAAGGAGTTGCCTTCTTGATGAATGAGGTGTGGCAGAGTGGAATGAGAGACTACAAATGTGTCAGCTCGAGGTGTATGTATGTCAAGTTCAAGTTTGAGAAATTGAAAGTGGCAGTGATTGTAGCGTATGCACCGTGTGAGGACAAGTTAAAAAACTCTCCTAAATTAAAGTTATTGACGTCCAGAAGTAGCAAAAACGAAATAAGAAAATATTATTATCATCCGAATGGAGGGGTTAAAAGTGATCTGTGTTCCATTTTTCATAACCTCTTATAAGTGACTACCAACGGCTCTCCTGAAACCTCTTCCCTTCTCACGATTTGTCTTTGTATCAGTCACCTAATTACTCATGATCGAATACATGAGAGGAGTTTCGATGCTTTCAGCTTTTATCAACTCGCCAGCAGTTAAGAGTTAATGTGGAGTCATTACAAAAAGTAACTAGACAGCTCAAAAATTCTCATTTATAACTGCTTTCATTCACCAAAGAGGGTGTCATTGCTTTTGCGGCTCGCGCGCGCGTGTGCGTGTGTGTGTGTGTGTGTGTGTGTGTGTGTGTGTGTGTGTGTGTGTGTGTGTGTGTGTGTGTGTGTGTGTGTGTGTGTGTGTGTGTGTGTGTGTGTGTGTGCATGCGCGTGTGTGTTTAACAAAGTGACAAACAATTTAAAACCAGTTTTTAATAAAACTTGATGGAAATGTTGAATAATAGCCCATACAGAAACTAAGTGTTTTTAAGAACACAGGTAAAAGGTCAAGGTCATACGGCTGGTGAAATGGTGACTGAGCAAAATCGAGTTAACAGTTCTCATCTAACTTAGGCCCAACTTGGGAAGATGGCTGAGGGTAAGGTAAAATTATTTGAAAACAACTATGGTGGTGCAAATCTAAACTGGCGGCTAGGGTGTGGCGCGACCCTCTGTACAGTGGTGTTATGTTTCCCAAACCCGCGATGTGAAACGGCTGTTATATAGCCTATGTAATAGGCATCACAAATAAGATAAACACATAGGAATACACTGTTAACGTGTGTATTATAAAATATGAAAGAACAGTAAACTTACTTAGGCCAGTCAATAGAGGAGGCTGAATAAGGAAAAAAATCATGGAAAGCTGCAGTAACCTTTATTGTCTTCGTAATAGGGTACTTAATAACGTATTAATTTTGCACCCCTCTACCGCCCCGGATTTGGCCGCCATCTTGAAAAAATGGCGGCGAAAAACAGTTTTTTGCAAATATCTCACTTGGAACTCACTTTACCGGAAAATGTGTCGATACATAAAATAATCTACATAAAATTCTCTACAAAAACTCTTCTATTCATTTTTGTGATACGTTGCACCGTTTTGGTGCCAAAGGTGCAAAAATGTTCGCATCTCCTTTAAATATCACTTGGTAATTTTTCTTACATACAATATTAAAAAATGTTTTAAGTTCTTAAATCAATTGTAGTTTTTCTTTTGTTTCAAGACTATGAAAAGAGACAGTTAACCTATCAGTGATTCCTATATTGTGGAAAAATGTCTTCATTGAGGAAATGCTTCATTTGTGAAGGACAGCTTTCTGAGGGAGTGACTCGAGAAGTTAAAGAGAAAGGCGTGAAGACACTGATAGACTACGGCATTAAGTGGAAAGATGGAAAACAATCTCAGTTAGAAGGACTGTAAAGTGTGAAAGTGCATGAAAAATGTAGGAAGGTGTATACGAAAGAAAGGAGTGCTGAAACTTTCCAGTCAAGACAGGAAACCTCTCAAGTGCCTACAACGTCTCTGAGAAATCTAGTGTCAGATTTTGATTTTCTTCATGATTGCCTTTTTTGTGGAAAAGAAGCATCATATGAGTTTTTGAAAAAACAAAGCAAAAAGCTTTCAAGTGAGCGTGAATCTGTGCATCGTGTAGAGACTCTTATGTTAAGGACACTATTTTGAAAGCGGGTGAAATGAGAAATGATGAGTGGGGCAAAACAGTATGTACTCGCATATGTAATGTAGTTGATTTAGTTGCTGCTGAGGCAAGATACCATTCAACCTGCATGAAAAAATTCTACCAAACATCTTCTGGGATGAAACGTGGTCATCCCAAAAGTTCTACAGTTTTAGAGGCAATAACTCATGCTTTTAACTACCTGGAGGAAAACCGAGAAGAATGCCAATTTACCTTAAGTGAGATTTTTGAGGGATATGAGGGTGAGTTACCAACTGAAAAAACAATAAAATTTAAACTGAAAGAAAGATATGGACAAGACATTGTTGTTTCTGTGAACAAAAACAGAAAACCTGTGGTGTGTTTCCGTGACACAGGGAACAAAACTCTGACTGATGCTTGGTATGAAAAACAAAGAAGTAATGACGAGAAAGAAGAGCGGCTTCGGATAGCAAATAAAGCCGCCAAAATAATTGCTGAAGATATAAGGTCACAGATGTATGAAACTGATCAGTATCCACCACCAGAAAATTTCCTTCCTGACTTGGATTCTCTTATACCAGATACCCTCAACTTCCTTGTTAAAACTATTGTCTTGAAGAACAAGAAAGGAGATAAAAGTAAATTTGATAAGAAGTGTACAGCAATTTCACATGCTATCCTAACAACAGCTAGACCAAGTTCTATCATATCCCCTCTACAAAGAGGCCTTGCTGTTCATCTCAGTCTAAAGTTTGCTTCTAAGCATCTACTGAATGTACTCTCTACCATGGGATTATGTGCTACCTATGCTGAGGCAGCACTCTTTCAAGTATCAGCTTTGCAACATCCAGCCAGGGAACCTCAGACTGACTCATTTACACAGTTTGTATTCGACAACGCTGATGTGAACATCTGTACCAATGATGGATTCAACACTTTCCACAGTATGGGAGGGATTCAGAGTGTCACTCCTTCTCCAAATGATCCTACTTCAGATCAGCCAATCACAAGACTAGAGAAGATCCCCTGTGCATCCTCTGTTGGACAGTTTGGTCGTGTTCCCATTAAAGCATTTGAAAATAAAAGTGCAGGAGGACTGCTGCATATAGATGTCAGGGATTTAGCAAATATCAATCCAGTTTCCACCACTGTGTCAGCACTTTGTAGAGTGGTTCTCGTCCCACCCACCATTTCCAGATTTTGATAGCATTATGTCGATCTGGCACAGGAGTAACAGGAGATGTAGAAACAAATCCTCATAATGCGTATGTTGTTGGAGTTTGTTCAATGTCAAATATTGTTGGCAGCAACTTTGCAAAAGTCAAGTTTGAACGAAAGAAAAGGGTCAAACCCTTGGGAGCTGCCATGACAGGAGTAAAAATACGAGATGTTGCATGTCCAGTTGAGCCTGAGATGTTATTTATAAGAATTTCATTCACCAAGGACTCACACGAACTATTCAAACTTAACTTTGAGTATGAACTAGCCCCATACCCCATGTCACTTTTTGATGAATTAGGAATGCGTAAAACCAAGAAATCCATGATGTATGAAGTATTTGCACCTCTTAGTGACACAGGATTTGTTGGAGATACAGTTTATGTTATTGATGGAGGATTTCTGATTCATCGAGTTGCTTGGCAAAAGGTAGAGATATTTTTAGCAATTCTAAACAGGTACACTGAGTATGTAAAGAAGCACTACAAGAGAAATGCCATTGTTGTATTTGATGGATATCCAGAAAATCTAGCAGAAAAAAGTACAAAATGTGCTGAGCGTGCTCGTCGAATGATTTATTCTACCAGAGACACCATGTTTGATGAAACAATGCCAGCAATAACAAGCCAAAGTAAATTTCTTTCAAACGAGAGAAATAAGAGCCGGCTTATCACAATGGTCATCACTAGATTGATCAATGAGGGTTTTACTGTAAAACAGGCTACTGAAGATGCAGACACAATGATTGTTGCTACTGCTATGGAAGAGTCTACCAAGGCTGAATCAGTCACAATAGTAGGAGAAGATGTAGACCTCTTAATTATCCTTACAGCCTTGGGTGGATCAAAGACAAATATATACATCTTAAAACCAGGCAAAGGAAATACAGGAAGCAAACTGTACACGCCAACCTCCATGAAATTTAGATCAGTCATCAAGGACAACATTCTTTTCTTACATGCATTTAGTGGGGCTGATACTCGTACTACTTCTGCCTTTTTCAGACAAGGAAAACTGAAGTTCATAAGCCTGTTGGAAAAGCATGACGAATTACAAGATCTTGTTGCTGTGTTTAAAGAACCATCTGCTGAACCTGCGAAGATTGCTGAAGTAGGAAAGGCTTTCATTCTTCAGTTATACGGGACTAATGAATGTGAATCCCTTTGTGATTCGAGATATCGGTGCTTTGCCCAATCACTGAATAAAAGTAAATTCACTTTGGCTTCTTTGCCTCCTACAGATGCGGCTACTCGATTTCATTCCTTATGTACATATCACCAAGTGCAGAAGCGGTTGGGAAATGACTTGCCACCTACACAATGGGGTTGGAATGTGACTACAAAAGGACTGGTCCCAATCACTACAGATAAAGACCCTGCTCATCCAGACCTGCTCAACATTGTATCATGCAAATGCCTCAAAGGTTGCATGACTGCCACCTGCAGCTGTAGAAAGGCAAGATTAAAATGGCACACTGAAAGCAGTGATGAGAAATAGGGAGGTGAGTATGGAAGTTAAGAAGTCACTGCATGATGGTATTGTGATCCCTACCCTGACGTATGGAAGCGAGGCGTGGACCTTGCAAGAGGGGAACAAGTCAAGAGTGAGAGCAGTGGAAATGAGTTACTTGAGAGGAGCATGTGGAGTGACATGGAGGGACAGGTTGACAAATGAAGAAGTGAAGGAACGTTGTGGGGTAGATGTGGATGTGGTTGAAAAGATTAGGAGAAATACACTGAGGTGGTTTGGACATGTGGAGAGGATGGAGAATGAAAGACTGACTAAGAGGGTGTATGTAGGTGAGATGGAGGGAGGGAGAGGGAGGGGTAGACCGAGGATGAGGTGGAGGGATGGAGTTGAGAGGTATATGAGGGAGGGGGGGGTGAGTTGGGGGGAGGGGAGTCAAATGGTGGGTGACAGAGTGACTTGGAGGCGTTTTGTCTGCGGCCACCCTTTGCGGGATTAGGGCGTCGGGCTATAGATAGATAGATAGATATATGATTCTTGCAAGGGGCTGTCGTGTTCAAACTCTGACATAAATGTTGATGAAGAAGACTGTGACGATCCCATTGATACCACATTAGAAAACTTCCTAATGCCAGAGACTGAAACAACTCATGGAATAGAAAAATCAGAATAGAATAGAATACAAATTCACTTCCCAGCTGCTATCTTACAATCATTCTACAAAACAACCCGACTAGAATTCATTATCTTCCTATGAAGAACAAGATAATTTGTAATGCTATCCACAACGAGAAAACTAACGCTATCATGGAAACCAATACTTCTAATTTTGCAGCAAGAACTGGTATAGCAATGACTACGATTGGGTGGATGGTTGGGTGCAAGGCTGGTAACTCCGCCAGTGAGCATTCATTGTCTGTCCTAAGCCAGAATAAAGGAGGAAGGACACCCTTGGGAGGCAATTATCGAAACTATATAAGGAAACAGGGAGTATGAAAAACAAGCTGCGAACATTTTCACATCACTGGCATCAAAACGGTGCAACGTATCACAAAAATGAATAGAAGAGTTTTTATAGAGAATTTTATGTAGATTATTTTATGTATCGACACATTTCTCTCTAGTGTGAGTCCCAAGCGAGATATTTGCAAAAAACTGTTTTTCGCCGCCATTTTTTCAAGATGGCGGCCAAATCCGGGGCGGTAGAGCGGTGAAAAATTAATATGTTATTAAGTACCCTATTACGAAGACAATAAAGCTTACTGCAGCTTTCCATGATTTTTTCCTTATTCAACCCCCTATTGACTGGCCTAATTATGCATGAAATATTTATACGGCAATACAGAAACGTGGCATAAATATTTTACAGAGTTGCTAAAAAAAATGTAGTCACTTTTATTGGCTTTTACCGTATTTCTGGGGTGGGTAATAATGTCACAGTTATGATTATAAGATATTGTGCAGGAATATCAGTAAAAATATGCCAATTTCTTAGTAAAAGGAAAAATGATACATTAAACCCTCGTGAGCGGCAACATTCACACAGACCCAGACTAACCTGGCCAGAGCCACCATCGTGTCACTTTTCTTTGTGTCCTTACCTCCTGGGTGGTGTGGAAATAAAAGTCAAATTTACAATATGTACAATATAATGTAAAAGAAAATAACCAAAATGTATCCCAAAACACCATAGATGAGAGAGAGAGAGAGAGAGAGAGAGAGGGAAGGGGGGGAAGGCAGGCCAGGGGAGGTGTTGAGGGATGGAGGAAGGGACGGAAGGAAGGAGGGAGAGAGTGATTGAATGAAAAATCATGGCACCGCACCAGCGAGGTCATCTGGCAACAAATGTAAAACAATAAATATTTTTAAATATAATTAGATATAATAAAAAATTAAAGAAATGAAAGCATAAGTTTATAAGTCGCTCATAAAAGAAACAAAATTCCCCAGGGTGACACACATCTCCCCCAGGAGAGAGAGAGGGGGGGGACATCGTGCGTATGAAAAACATGGCACCACTGTACAGAGCTTTGTGCCCCACCTTAGCCGCCAGTTTAGATTTGTCCTACCATAGTCGAAGGTCAGGGTTAGAACAAGGTCAGAGGTCGACCTTTGTGAGTGCTGTTGATAAAATAGCTCATAAAATAGCTCAAACAGTTTTTATCTGACTTTAGACAAACTTGGTGGAAGGGCTGAGGGGCGGGCACAGAATAGATTTTTTTTTTTTTTTTGGAACAACAGGTCAAACCTAAGATTACTTTAATGGTTCTTACCAATTCACACCAAATTTGGGGCAAATTTTACAGTTCAGGAAATTGCAAAGGGATACTATTGTGGGAATCCATCACAGTCACGGGGCAAGTTGAAATTCGACCCACGTGAGTGTCTGTTGGCATAAACATTTTTCTTCCAATTTTAGTCAAATTTAGTGGAGGGACCGAAGTAGGTCATGGAGAAGACTTATTGTTTTTCTTAGAACAGTAGGTCAAAGGCCAAAATCAAATTAAAGACTTTTTAACCAATCTACACTAAACTTTGGGAAAGGTGTAAGGTTTGGGAAAGGGTTAAGGCTGAAGGAAGACAAAAGGGATTCAGTTCTGAGAACAGTCGGTTTAAAGTTTAGCCCACTGTTACGTTCCTTCTGGTGGAATGTAGGTAATCCAAAGTCCGGTGCTATACTGCGGATATTTATTTACACAAGAACTGCAGAGATCTTGCCCCCACCACACGAATCCTGTATCTGCCCGGCAGAGGCCGGCGCGCTCCCGTGCCTCTATAGTAAGGCACTAGGTAAGCAGAATTTGAACTAGGCTAGACCTTTGGTAGGGGAAATAGGTCACGTATACACTTCAGAGTACACACTTACATACTACTGGTTTACAAGTTGTTACATTGTTACATAGCCTATGATTTCATCATCCTTTGTGTAATTCTAACGTACAGTATGCTGCATGTTTGATCACGAGCGTGTTCTACCTCACTCCCCCCTTCTACCCTTATAGTAGAGTAAGTCGTTCTTTCTGTTGTTCAGAGTGGGAGTGTCAGCTCTTTGTCCCCTGTGGCTTCATTTGCGCGTCCTTCTTACAAGTTGTATCAAGCTCTGCCTGCCCCTATATAATGAGCTCAGTCTCTGCATTAATTGCCACTTAGATCTACTCCTCATTTTGTTCACATCTCTGTTCTCCCCTGTACAGTTGTTATTATTGTGAGTGCTCAGGAAGTCTCCAACCATCTAGCAGCTGTGTAATTTGAGTATAAGTGTTATTGCATTTTTTCTTGTACTGTGTAGCATGGGGTGTTAATTCGTAGGCCTGGTGAGGTTTTTGTGATTCATGTGTTTTTGGTGTAAGCCAGTAGTAATAATATTTTGTATCTGTCATAATATATCTTGCATTCACTGAGCATTATCCGGTTTTCTCATTTTATCAGGGCTGACTTAGATAAATTTACACTTGCTAATTTCGTGTTAATAGAGGCTATTGCAGTTAACCATATATTTAACCTGTTTTTTGCCATTACATTATCCTTATGAGTCCTGAATGTTTAGTTGTTAGTTTGAGCATTAAACTTTAACTTGTAATTTTACCTAACTCTTTTGTTTTGAACCTGGAACTTTGCGGGACAGTTTTCTCTGTTCCGTAACAACATACAAATGATTACAATTTTCCATTCCGCTATGGAAAAATTGTCTCCTGACAAAATGGGGTGAATATTATATAAGTGGCTTAGTTATCCTGCTGGTGGAGAAATAAGTTAGTAATATGGTAAGGGTGTAATGGGATAGATAATATAGTTAGCTTCTTTTCCAAAGGGAGTATGGTAATGAAAGGACAGAATGCTGCTATGCAAGTAGCTGAATCCAGTAAGGAAGAAAATATATTTTCAGCGAATAACTAATGTTAAAATTCATTTAAAAAGAATAGTTGTTACTGGGTGTATAAATTAGAGGGTAACTAATTAATAATTTAAGAAGCATGTGATTATTATAGTCTTTGTTGGAACAACATAGTCTATTATTCACCGTTGAAGTTTATTATATAGGTTTAGTATTGGAAACTATAATGATACATGGAATAATGAATATATAGTAGTTGAGTACACAGTACGCTAGTTGATTTTACAATGACTGTCTTTGGGAGTGATGTCTCAGTCCGTAACTAACGTCCACACACGTGTTACTCTTTTCTGACATCTACTGTACTTTTATGATTTTTGGTCACAGTTCGCTGTTTATGTCCGAATCACCAATTACCTTTTGTTTCCTTTGTTACTCTTCTCACTTACAACTGGTTCATTTGTTATCCTTGTATCATCATTTTACTTGATTTTCATATACTATTCTGAAGTGGTATTTTTCCACTTATTTACATTTATCTTTCCTTCAGTACCAAGTTACATGATCTTCACACATGAATGTCACTAAGAACTGCCAGTTTCCTTGTCTTGTGGTTGCCGCACTAATCTTGCCGCAATGCGGATCTCATGCAGTTTTTATCCATTCGCTTAACAAAGCAGTAAAGTATCCATATAGTAACAAAAAATCCAATAAGAGAAATTGCCACTGGCGGAAACACAAAGATCGAATGTTCCCACTAACGGCTATAGACTAAAGAAAACTGATCCATAACAAAATTACTCTCATTAAGAAAATCCAACATGAGAGTAGGTTGTCTGATGTGATCGAGAGATTGTCAGCAGGTAGATGGAATGACACATTAATGGGTTGGATGATTTCATACTTGTGGGAGCGAAGTGCAAAGTGATGATGTGTAGCATAAGCAGCTACGGATTCTGATTTTACAAGACAATAATCAGGAGCCTTGTACAAACAAGTTGCAGATGCAGAATGGACAGGAGTTCCAGGACAAATGATACGAAAAGGAATTGGGGTACTGAAGAAGAAATGTCGGATATGATTCAGACGAGCGTGGTGCACTGGGAACTTGGGGGTTGGAACGAAGGAACAGACAGATTGTACTGAGAAATTACGAACTAAAGCAGTTTCGCAAGGAGCTGTGCTACTGGGAAAGATTCAGGAGATAGGCAGCACAAAGTCGAGAGTTAGGTATAAGAAAAGCACACCTGCTGAGATCACTGGAGGATGTGAAAGCAAAAGAGACATGATCATAAGATAGGAGGAGGTACTCCCAGGAAACAGAGGCCGGTAACAAAGAATTATTGTACTAGAAAGAAGAATTATGATGTGGAAGAGATCGAATGTTATAGAAGAACGAAGAGGGATATGAACAACAATTTCTTTAGTGAGGAAAGTGGCCTCAAATATTGGGTAAGAGGAAAATGAAAGTACTGGAGACAAGTTGAAGGTGAGGTGAGCCCATTCCAATGCAGAGCGGAGGTCAAAGATAGGATCTAAGTCTGCAGCGACATGGCCACCAACAGCAACAACTAGAATACCAACTAAGGTAGTAACTTGGGAGAGAAGAGAGTCCAGGGAGACTTGTAGGTTGTCGATGTTTAGTTTGACATATAACAGTTCTGAGACAATATTAAATTTTGAGATCTTTTTCAGAATTCCTGTGAAGTTGTTTAATGTGTATGTGACGTCATTTAATTGGGTTGTGATCTTCTATAGCATAGTGTTGAACTTTGATAACTCTGTTTTCAGGCTCTAGGGCACTGCTGTAATTCAGCAAGGTCAGATCTGAATTCAGCAAGGTCACGAATGGTCGCTACACCAAATAACCCACTTAGAATTTCTCTCCCAAGATCAAAGAGTCCACGCTTCACTCGTGAACGACCTACAGGTGTTTGGTTAGAGAAAGTGTCATTCTAATGGGAGCATTTCATTCTAGCATAGCTACCTTCCAGCAGCTGGGTAAGTAAAGTGGGTACCAAAACGAATCTTTGTCGTGTTTCTCCTTGTTGGCGGAAAGAAGGGCCTGTATCTCCTCACGCTGGTGTGCGAAATCGGGGGTCACGGCGGCCAGCGGATCAAGGTCGTAGCACAAGGAGACTACATCTTTCACCACCATTACCTCGTCTCCCATTCCAACCAAGACCCCGGGCCATACAGCGCCATCATCCTCACCCAACCAGGACCCTACTAGGGTCAGCACTGCCAACACGTGGACCCACAACATCTTACCTATAAAATAAGTTGTAGTTAGAGGCGATGATTATGAAAATGATTATGACGAGAGCCTGGGATTACAATTACGTAAGAGGCTTGTTGGCAGAGAACAACTCTGCTCAATAGTTATTAACAGCAGGGGAAGGTGGCACTGTCCTAGAAGGAGAAGAGGAATCTGAAGAAGTGTCAGAAGAAGGAATGGGAGAAGAAGAAGCATTTCTGGGTTGAAAAGATGAGGAATTTCCCAGTGACCCATCCAATACTATGGTCCTCAGTGCACACTTAAGGTCATCTGCATGCACCCATTGGGAATCAGCTTTAGGCAAATCTTTTACTTCAAATCTGTTGCCCTTTTGAGAGATGACACGGAAAGGACCCAGAAATTTACTATCAGTTTTAGATTCACGCTCGTGATCCAGGGTAAAAACTAAATCACCTACTTGGATGGTAACTTCTGAGGCAGCTGTGTGTTGCTTACATACCATATTTACATTTGAGAGGGCCAAATTATCCTGAATATACTTAGGAATTTTCTGAAAATTTGACGGTGAACTTTGACCGTGACTGTTGACCGGATCAGGCTTAGATTACAACAAGGAATAAGTTAGTCTGTTGTCAATGCCGTAGATAACAAAGAATGGAGCTTCAGCAATTGACTGATCCAGTGATCCATTAATCGACGCAGCTACCTGCGGAGTCCATGCATCCCAGGTGGAACTCTGATCACCCACCATGTGATGCAGGCATTCTACAATCTTCCTATTCTGGCACTCCACGATGCCATTAGAGACTGAATGATGGGAATAATATTACACTAACTAATTCCATAGTGATGGCAAATTTCTTCCAGCACTGAATTATTGAACTCTGACCTGTTATCTGTTAGAATAACTTCTGAAGTTGTGAAAGGACAAATGACTGAGTTAACAAAAGCATGGACAACCACATAAAGAGATTTGTCACACAATGGAGCCAATATCATGAACCCAGATAAATGATCGACTGCCACTAATAAACAAACAAAGCCAGATTCTGTACATGTTAATTTCAATAGATCAAGGGAGGCAGTTTGCTAAAGTCTTGATGGACCAGGGTATTGCAATATGGGTGCAGGTCTATCAGTAGATCATTTATTACAAGCACAAGGTAGACATGCATCACAGTGAGCTTCTACATCCTTTCGCATAGTGGGCCAATAATATGGTAGTCTCAAGAAAATATGACCTGAGACCATAGAGGGTCAACACATTGGAACCCACGGAGTGTGTCACAACTGAGCGCCAAGTTTACATCACAACCAGTCGAGACTGTGGCAACATAACGAGAGAGAGCTTCAGACACAACATTTGCCCAGTGTGCAAGAGGACCAGTAAGAGTACGTCCTCGGAGTAGGCCACACAGAGGAAGATGGTCTGTCTGGATGTGAACAGGGTAACCGTAAATAATGTCACGGAAATATTTTAGGGACCAGGCCATGGCAAGGGCTTCCCAATAAAATACACTGTAATTCTTTTCTGTGGAACTTAACACCCGACTGTCATAGACAACGACACGTTTCCTTTCTTCGGAGTCATCTTGCATGAAAACAGCACCGAGGCCCACTGCAGCAGCATCAGTACATAGTAGGAAAGGTTTGGAATAATCAAGGAATGCCAAGACTGGGGCTTGTGTGGGAGCAGTTTTCAGGGTAGTAAATGTGGTAGTTTTTTCATCTGACCACATAAAAGGCTCGTCTTTTTTTCAACAGTTTAGTCAGTGGTGCTGCAATTTGGGAGTACCCCTTGATGAAACGACAATAGTAATCACTACGACCAAGGAAACTGCACTCTGCATCTGTGTTGGTAGGAGTAGGGAAGTTTGTCACTGCATTTACCTTTTCGTAAGATATATGAATGCTATTAACATTGACGAGTTGTCCTAGGAACTTTAGTTCTTATTCAAGAAATGATACTTTGACAGCTTGGTTTAAGTCCAGCTTGTTTGAGCCTTGGCCAATTTCTCTAAGTGTTCCTTGACAGAGGGACTAGGGATAATGTCATTGTCAAGATAAGCAAAGACTGAGTGCCCTATCATGTCAGCGAAGACTGTATGAATTAACCAAATGAATGCTGATGGTGTATTTCTCACACCAAATTAGAGTCTACAGTATTGGTAATGACTGGACGGGGTGCTGAAGGCAGTGATTGGAAGAGACGATTCCTCTATTTCTACTTGCCAATAGCCACTCAAGAGATCCAGGGAGGAGAGTACACAATTTTATTTTCCTAGGGATTCCAACAAATTAGTGAGCAAAGGAATTGGGAGTCTGTCCAGAATGGTCAATACATTTATGAAGTGGTAGTCTATGACTGGCCGTAGCTCACCACCTTTCTATGGAACAAGAAATATCTGACTGTTCCATGGACTATCCGAGTGTTCAATAACGTCTTATTCCAGCATTTCCTGAATGAGATGATCAGCCTATTGACACTGACTATGTGGTAAATGATAGGCAAGGACATGCACGGGTTGAGCATCAGGCAGCAATGTAATGGAATACTTTACAATACTATTTTGCCTATGTTCTCACCGGGTAGGGCTGCAACTTCTCGATAGTCTTGCAAAAGATCTAGCAACTGAATTCTGTACTCAGGAAAATCGCCATGTATCACATGAGAGTCAAGATGAGTTGGAGTGGTATTGCCAGTAGAGTGAACAACTGAGAACACATCTGCGGCAGAGAGTGGGAAGGGTTGGCAAACATTTATGGCCGCTGTGTATACCAACAAATCGCCAATCTGTGTCCCAGTACGCAGCTTAAGTGAGGGATTAGTAGTGTTGGCTAGGTACAAATAGCATAAGCCATTGTCTGACACCGTCCATATAGCAGACTCGTAACTCAAGCCCTAAACTTGACAGGTCTCAGGCAGAGAAACAGTAATAACACCGCTAGGTGACCCAACATTCCTCAGAGCAACCTTATTATAGAAACTGGGGGATAAAACCGTGCACTGTTTTACCACCACATGGTTGATCATCAAGGACTGAATTGGGTCGTCTAATGGCAAAGGGGTAGGTAATGACGAGTTCAGTGATGGGTCAGGGCCATAGCATGGTTCACCGGGATGATCAGTTTCAGAATTAGGGCTAGAATCTGATGAGTGCAGGGAATCAGGGATGTCAGAGGATGAAGAATCGGTAGAGGAGACAGTAACTGTATCAACTGGTGGCTGGAAAACTGGATCTATGATACTTGGCACAAACAAACCATTGAAATAAATGCCGCCTCGTGCTGGTAACATATTGATATTTTTGTCTCCCATGGTTTGAACACCTATGAGAACATCAGCAGGACTGCTAATCCAGCTGTAACATTGAATTCAGCAATGAATTGATCTGCCGAATCATGTAGAGAAATTTGAAGCCGAGTTTTGGCTTTAATGTCTAAATACCTTCCATCCACCGTTCATAGATTTCGATCTGGGGGCTCAAGGAAGGTAACCCATTTCAATCTGTTACATTGAATTCTTGCTAACGCCTCTTCAGATAGTAAGTTGACGGCAGAACCTGAATCCATAAAAAGTGAGACCTCTACTTCACCGCAACTTCCAAGCACAACTGCCCCTAAATAGTCTAATACACGAACAGTACTGACGGGTATTGCATTGTGTTGGGTGAGTTATGTTGGGTGCTTTCAAATGTGCTGCTCTTCCCCCGACTGACGACATGCAAATTAATGACACTCCTCTGTGGTATAAGTAATGGAGTCTTTATGATACTTTCAATAAGGACAACGTGGTCTGGAAGGTGCACCCCGATGTGACTCCTGACGATTTAGTCCATGTTTGCAAGAACATTTCGATTCGTGGTGGCCAGTTAAACCACAATGCCAGCATACGATCGAGGACTGTTGATCACGACGTATAGGTGACTGGTCAGATTGCTTTGCCCAATGTGCACCTGACTGGTAACAGTTATTAGCAGGTAATCTGCATTACGAGGGAGAACAAGCTTTGTTAATTGGACCTTTGGTAGTTGGTCGTGGACATAAAAAATCAATTGAAACACTGGCAGTTGGTACAGCCCTTGCAGTGGCATTGGTAATGCGAGTGGGTGTGATTTGAATACTCGCTTGACGAGTGACATGTGAGCCAATTATTTCGTCTATCTCCTTTGAAATCTTTAAGTAGTTGAAGGAAGCAATATATAAGTATTCACATAAAAGAATTATATTCACAGTATACCATGGGCAGAAAACAGGTGTTCTCTTGAAGGCAGACTTGCATAGATTTTGTTGGCAAACTCCTCCCATGGAAGGCATTGATTGGGCAGAGTAGACTGTGACATACCCTAACCGGGAGGCACTGAGGCACCATGCAAGGCGGGGAAGCTAACAGGAGAGGAAAACTGTGACGTACAGCACCGTGATTGGCCACGCTCCCTCCGTGGTGACGTCAGGGCAGCTTGGTGGCAGTGGATCACTGGGCATGGCAAGGTGTGGGTGGCTCACTGTGGTTGGGCTGGTTGGGGATGTGATGGGGGTAAATCACCAAACCATGGTGGGGTGTGTTGATGTGATGGTTGGTTATGCAAGACTGGTGGTTGAAACGGATAATATGTTGGTGGGGAAGGACTTGCTGGGGTTGTGACAGCATAGTTGCGGGTAAGGGTTAGTGTGGATTAAAGGTGTCACTGTAACAGAGCCGCACCAAAAAAAAAAAAAAAAAAAAATGTGGGAAACACTGCCGTAAATCTGATTAACAGAGGGTGGAGCAGTAGGCTGGAGGCTGAGGGCAGGAACAGACTGTCGCTGTGGGAGGTAACGTACTGTACGGGCAAGGAGGCAATTGCACAGAAATTACCCGCAGCAGACGTGAAATGATGTTTATCCCACTTGCTACCCAACAATTCCCGATGTCACTAACCAAGGAAAAACTGCCACTCTTCACCAGATTATTTAATTTTCGACATCAAAGTCGGTCTACTAAACTTCGTTCATTTTATGTGCCCTCTGTGTCACTAAAAGGAAGAGAGAAATTATAACATTATTTTATTCACTACTACAAGGAAGAGAGGCTGTATTATAGTCAAGGAAAATAAAGAAATGGTCGGCTGAGAGTACCATCTCGGTTTGGGGACGGTTATTATTCTTTCCCTCCTTAAATATCGATAAGCTTTATTTTACATCCATTTCATGCATGTGTTAATCAAAACAAAATAAACAGTGTTATGAGAAACATGTAACGATTCTTCATTAATAAATTTTAGAACGACACGGCTGAAGATCGTACGTTACGATTATAAACAATAACAAACTCACGTGTGTCTACTGCCCCGCTGGACCTACTGTACAAAGATCATGAAAAACCGTTGCAGAGAAAAATGGACAGTGACTAGACTGAAGTATTTCCTGAAGTCTAGAGGAATACCCTGTTCAGGGTACACCACTGGCGTGTTGTTTTGAGTTTTTGTACGGTATTTTGGAGCCCTCGGCATCGTCGGATATCGGCCGGCGGTCTCGTCTCTGCACGATTTCGGCTTTAAACATTGTACAATTTTCATATGAAAAACTTTGTAGATATTCTTCAGCATTTTGGAGATGAAGCATTGTTATTTTAGAAAGCTAAATTATATGCGTTTCAAACAAAATGTGCAGCTAGAGACTTGTAAATATGTGATGAATGCTGTCACACCCGGTGTGCTTTCACGGCGGCTATAGGAACGTTTTCCTGCATTTACCACATTAAAGCATATCTAGGAAATTAGTATAACTACTAAAGAATAATATCATGAACTTACGTACGGTATATCATTAAATATCACGGTAGAGATTTTTAAAGATTGCGATATCTGTGGTCTCTGCATAAGTAGCCCGACTTCCATATTGAACTAGCTGGCGATCAATGGCAACTCTTGAGTTAGTGACGGTGGGAATTGTTACTTCCCCACTCGTGGAATGTAGGTAAATCCAAAGTCCGGTGCTATATTGCGGACATATATTTACACAAAAACTGCAGAGGTATTGCTCCCACCACACCAATCCTGTATTTACCTGGCAGAGACCTGCGCGCTCCTGTGCCTCTCCAGTAAAGCACTATGTAAGCAGAATTTGAACTAGGCCAGACCTTAGGTAAGGGAAATAGGTCACGTACACACTACATAGAACACACACACTACTTGTTTACAAGTGGTTACATACAAGTGGTTACACCACAGGTCAAAGTCAAAGTTCGACTTATGTGTCAGTGTGTGAAGATAATGATTAGAAAAGTTTTGATCTGATTTGGATCACACTTGATGGATGATGCTTAAACAGATTTTATCTGATGTAAATTAAGCCTTTTAGAAGGCTTTGGGTTAAAGTAGGACCAAAAAAAAAAAAAAATGGAACAATTAAAAGTCAAGGCCACAGAGGAAGATCAAAGTTCAAGGTCACTGGGAGGAGTCAACTCATACAATTCTGATATGATCTGAACCAAAGTTGGTGGAAGGGTTGAGAGTTAGGTAAGGTTCAAGTTAATCGATTTTGAGAGTAATCTGTCCAAGTTCAAGATCAGGGGTTAAAATGAAACATTCGGCCTTTAGATCAGTTGCTGGACACGGGTGTTGTACTCTCTGAGTGCCTCTTGTATTGATCTTACGTTAGGCTTTTCGAACTGCAGGGGTTCTCTGTAATTTTCACTAGCCCATTACTGCTTTTGATGGTCCTTCTCGGATGGAATGAAATTGTCTGGTGGCAGCAGGAATTTACAAGGAAATACGGCGGCAAATTGAACGGGTTAGGACGATCTATGGGATTTTGTCTCTGAAACATGAATATTCCGCGACCTGTTAAGACAAAGATTCGGAAAAGTCTTACAAGGTCTTATTCGGGACTATTAGAAGTGGAACCGTGCTCTTGAGACACATCCGAAACAACAGGATTACTGTATATTAGAGCCGTGAAAAAAATGTTGGAGATATTGTTCATGTTTAAATGCATTAAGTAACTCCCTGTCTGCTCTATGTTCGCTGCTGAGTATAACTTTGTGATCTAACTAGCATACAAGACAGGATATATAATGCATTGCCAAATTGGCGCAGAGGGAACTGGTCAGAGGAACGAAGAATTGATATATTAGTTTCATGGGGTGATTCGGGAGACAGTTTAAGAAAAAGCAAGCAAGAACAGTGACAATGCAACAACCAGGCTCCATAAACGGTGCATGGGCATAATATTTGACTTTATCCTGTGATCTTTGACTGGTTATACTTAAAACAGACTTACTTCATTCTTGCCTCTCCCTTAACCCTTCTACCAAGTTTGGTTCATATTGGACCAGAACTATTTAAGTTGACTTTGCCTGTGACCTTGACCTCTGACCTAATGTCAAAGTATTATAAAAACTCTGCATCCCTATTTTACTCCAATTAATTCAAGAAACTCTTGGCTAAACCAGATCAAAACTGTTTTAAAGTGAGCTTGCTATGTGACCTTGACTTTTGACCAGTTGCTCTAAAAAACGACAAGATAACCCTTGTCTAACGCTAAATATCACCATGTGTGCTTAAAAGCAAATAAAATTTGCTTTACTTATATTGTCCATATAAAAACACACACAGAAGTCGAACTTCACCTCACAATTTAACCTTGTCTGCTGACTGAGTGTTCTTAAAATTAAATCTTTTCCACCTTGCCTTACCCGTTAATTATTTCACAAAGTTTGGTCCACATCACTGTAAATTCATGTACATATATATATATATATATATATATATATATATATATATATATATATATATATATATATATATATATATATATATATATATATATATATATATATATATATATATATATATATATATATATATATATATATATATACTGTACATACATATCATCATCATCAGCCGGTGAGTGTCCACTGCAGGACCGGCCAATCCCTACCGAAGCAGGGACGATACAGTCAATGTATCTCTACCAAGTGGCTTAGGCTGTCTGGTAGAGACTGTATGTAAGGTGAGAAGTGCTTGTGAGTGTAATTGTAATGTTGGAGTGGCTTTGGGTGTGTGTGTAGTCTGTGAACCAAGTGTAATCGGCCCGCGCAAGCCGACTGGGTGCAAGCATACTTTATAGTGTGAGACACTGATTCAACCACAGCAACCCTTATGTCCGCCAAAGCAGCACATGGTCAGAAGAAAGCTCCCAAAGTTTATTACCCTAGCGGGGCGCGAATCCTTGTTCTTTAGTGTACAAAAACGCACACTTTACCACTGTGCCACAGAGGCCTCATATATATTTATATATATATATATGTATATATATATATATATATATGTATATATATATATATATATTTATATGTATGTATATGTATATATATGTATATGTATATATATATATATATATATATATATATATATATATATATATATATATATAGACAGACAGCTTTTTTCCTCAGAATTACCTCATCTATCATTTCCTAAAGATGTGCTCTTTCCTCCCGGAACATTTCGTCTCTCTCTCTCTCTCTCTCTCTCTCTCTCTCTCTCTCTCTCTCTCTCTCTCTCTCTCTCTCTTTCTATGTATGTATATATACCGGTATACACTCACTCGATGTAGTGCTGCTTGCGGGTGTCTGCCCTTTCCTCTCTTCCATCCTTCTTTCCTTCCATCCTCTTCTATCATACTTTCCTTCTTTCTTTCCTTGTCCCTCTGCCTACAGGTGACTTTACACTCCCTCTTCTGTCTTTATTTCCTTCATTCTTTCCTTTTCCTTCTGCCTGTGGGTGACTCTACACTGAGTGACAAGCCAAATGGTTTCCTGTACACCAGGAAACCATTTACTACACTGGGTGGTAACCACATAGCCAAATTTTGGCACCTGGTGGTTTAGTGGGTATTTATTGCACTCCAGTCGGATTGAGCCGGTGAAGGTTTATATCCAAGGGGTGGTTGGGGTTGATTGCTCATGTAATGCCACTCAGGGATGAGTGAGGCTGGTCACTCTCATCTTAAATGTCGCGACGAACTGCCTATCCTCGGGCTCCTACGCTCCTCATGGGGCAGTGTAGGATTGGATGATGGATGGATATATATATATATATATATATATATATATATATATATATATATATATATATATATATATATATATAAGCCATGTTGTTTGTTTGTTTGTATGTCTGTCCTTCAACCACGCCAAAACCAAGGGTCAGAGACCCCCAGACCCATATGTATTTTGAATCAGGGTGACCCAGGGATGGTTTTAGGAGGGTCAAAATTCAGATGTGGGTTATTTGAGGTCACCGGTTGAATGTTCGCCTTTTTGGCCCGGGCAACGCCGGGTAACCCTACTCCCCAATTATTGGCATGGAGACTCACAAGACATCCAAATTCAGACATAGGCTGTGTGACGTTGACCTCGGAGGTCATTTGAGGTCACCAGTCGGAGGTCACTTGAGGTCACCGGTCTAGTAAACAAGTGCGCACAAATACTGTGCGTTAGTTTGCAAAAGCTGAAAGAGAAAAGTGAAAGAGTTCCTGGAACTCTTGTATCCTTCTCCAGAAACATAAAAGGTACATGGTCTTGCTGGAGTAGAAATACTGAACCAGAACAAACAGGATTAGAGTGTTAGCTTTTTTTTGGTCCGGGCAACGCCGGGTACCCCTGTTGTGTGTGTGTGTGTGTGTGTGTGTGTGTGTGTGTGTGTGTGTGTGTGTGTGTGTGTAGATAGATAGATAGATAGATATAGATAGATAGATAGATTTCATTTGTGTACCTCTCCTCTTTTTTCCTCGAGATTCTGACTGACGGTTTTGTGGAAAACGAGCCTAATGTTCTCTCATCATTTTCTGTAGGTGTTGCCGCTCCCTTAGGCACAAGCACTTGTGTGTGACTGACGAGGAGTTTACCAACAGTGACATGGGGCTTATCACTAGTTCGAAGGGAAGAAGAAAGATACTGAGAGAAAGTTAATTCTTTACCAGACAGGCGCGGCCTTTCCATAATTTCTATTGATATTAATGCGTTACAAATTACTTGATATTTTTCCTGGATTTCCACAGATACTGGGTATGCTTATAAACTTACCTCTGAATACTATAAAATGAGGATCTAAAATGCGCAAATATTCCGCTGAAGTTAACCAGTAGCTGGCCATACTTTACGTTCCTAAAGCGCATTTTTTATATTTGAAAGCTGGCTGTCAAACGCAAATAAGGTTAGGTTGGATTACGTTTGATTTGATTAGGTTAGGTTGGGTTAAATCATTAAGTTTACCATAGCTTTGACAGGGGGTACACTAACTCGTCCAGTCTGAGTGACGGTTGGTAAACAACGCTGCCAGGTCTAGAGAACGTTTGTAAACACTGCTGCGGACGATCTGGGCGCATCCTTAAATACCCCAAAATTGGCGTATTATTATTATTATTATTTTTTTGGCAAATCACTTCTTGCAGTCACAGTTCAACAGTTAACTATGTGTGTTGCATATGTACCAGAATTACTTATCATGAGATCATGATTTTGTTATAATATACGTGGAATCGCTGCGCCTATTTGGTAAAGAATTAAGAAAGGAAGTACTCCCCCCCCCCCGCGCCCTTCGTGTGTGTGTGTGTGTGTGTGTGTGTGTGTGTGTGTGTGTGTGTGTGTGTGTGTGTGTGTGTGTGTGTGTGAGGAAGCCAATGTCTAGAGATGGAACATGTGTCACAACATGCAACATACATTGGCTCAGTAATACGAATAAGGAGCAATCGAAAACATTGTAAAGGTACGATTGACCAGCAGCTCTAGGCGGGATCACATCTAGGTAAAGAGGCCCTGCCTAGAAGTCACTTGGTCGACCCCGGAACCTAAACTTTAACCTCTCTGTTGCTGGCCGAATATGCTTTCAATTACACCACCGCCATAACCTAAACCGTCTTCATCATTTATGTTATAACCTGCTTTATAACTTACACTCTGGTACTGCCGAAGGGATAGCATCTCCTCGATTCAGAACACTTGAGCTGTCTCCGATTTATAGTTCACAGGGCAAAGATGGGGAATCTATATTGACTGAATAGGTTACATTTTCTTCTCTGAGTCATATCACATTGTATTGTAAAGCGACACATGTTTGTCCTCCCCACCCCAGAATGATGTTGATGATAACTGTATGAACGTTCCTAAAATGTAAGTACATTTTGGCGTCTCGAAGATGAATTTCTCCCTGTAATTATATGATGCGAGTCATGTACAAGCGATTGCCTCACTCACTCACTGTTTGTCATGAGGCCACAGTAAAAGTATGCAGTGTGGTTTTGATGTAGCAGCGGTGACGACACGGACCAGCTGCAAACTGGGTAAATAACTCAGGTGTGCTAGCATGTTGGTGGAATTTGGGAAAACTGTCGCACATTTGAAGGGTTGATGTACGACCGTTCAGCGTGGTCACAGTCATAGTTTATATTCAGCTGAAAAATATTCAAACATTTTTTAGAACTGTTGTTCAACCTGAAAAGTGATCAGTCGACAGAAAAATATGAGAGATTTTCGGGGCTGGGACTTTGCTCGTTATGAATAAAGTGTGAGGATGATAGCTGTTACTTTTATTTATGGGCATCATAAAAGATACATGGGTGGGACTTAGTCAGGTGGATTTCAGTCGTATAAGAAATGCTCGTTGACACAGATGTGATGGGAAATGGAGTGGATGCTGGAGCAAGGTAACTTGTGGTCAGCCCGTAATGTATATTGTTGCTGATATTCTTCCACCGAGTCAAACCTCCAGTCGCATAAATTAAAAGACGGTAAACCAGATGGTTCCAGCAAGGGATGAAACTTTGCAAGAAAATGTTAGGAACAATTAAAAAAGAACATTCTTTTTCTTAGTTTGACAAGGAAAAGGACATTGTCCGTGTAAGTGTAAGTTCTCGAGGTCAACAGTCTCAACAACATTTACAGCAAAAATTTTTCTAAGGCTGACAGAGAAAGGGAATAACCGAACAGAAAACCGATCAGTAGTTATTCTGACAAAATAAATTCGCTGGTATTAAGAGCACAAACAGTTCAAACCATCAAATGAGATGGACGACAAGGGTTATGAAGGTGTTGATGGAATACTTATGAGGGGATTAGTTTGCGATGATGATGAGAGTTAATTAGCTGGCTGGAAAGTCAAAGTTTAATTGGATTTAAATTCCTGTCAATAAACCTCAGATGTGAATCGGCAGCAGAAGCCCTGAGAGAAAGGCAGTGTTCTGGCACTCTGAGGATAAAAGATCTAAGACGATTTAATAACAGACGCGTTCGTTCACCACGAAGTTTGCACTGCCTACGAAACCGTCAAAAGATGATTAAAGAAACGGGCTTAGAGAACAAAAGATTCTTTTATGTAACCGACTTAGGCACAGGCATAATAGCCCGTTCCCTTTGGCCCAAGAGTCCTCCTACGTGACATACACCTCCACATACCTCCACTTCGGCGCTGCCACCAATCCACATTGAATACATGTTAGACCTGTTTCGTACAGGACTCGTGTATAGGTATTTGCGGGGGTGGTTTAACATGTTGACGAGTCTTTCGGTAGATCTGTAAAAGAGAGGAATTATATGAAAACTTGGTGGACAGTGAAGCTGAGGCAGGAAACTATACCCTGTGGAAATTGGTGCCTTGGGAGTAGTTATTTTAGTGCCCTGTAGACTTACAACAACTAAAAAATCCAAAAATGAAAGTATCGGGAGGAGGGGGTAAGACTATGGACATAGAGACAAAGACTTGTGCGGGATGAACCTGAGTTGTGGTGAAGGGTGGGGAAGGGCCATGAGAATTAACCGTGTGAAAATGGGTGTTGTAGAACTAACTGTCTGAATGCCGTGACGGTTTATTTTCACGATTATTTCCCAGCAAAAGTAAAAAAAAAAAAAAAAAAAAAAGTGCTTTATTTTACACCCAATCCTACGACGAGGGTAAAAATGGAGTCATCAGTAAAACTTGGACAAAGTTATAGAAAAGTACCAAACTTATGCGAAGCTACGGATTTTTTTTTTTATAATGCAGTACTGACAGCTGCAGAGCAAAGCCTCATTTATTTTTCCCAAAGAGTAGGCCTGTCATAACCACAGGGAACCTTGATGCATGCTCGGGGGAAGGTTTTCCGATGCACAGCTAATGATATCGATGTGCCTAGTACACCCTGGTTCAGGGCAATGCAACACAGCTTATCACCGAGTAATATGTTCGTCACCATGGGTGTTTGCTGAAGATATCGGTATAAGGTACTGTAAGCTTCAGTTTATGTATTTAAATGGTTGTAACTGTAATACATATCTACTGGTATAATAGTCTGTGATTTACTACAGGAAATTTTGCCTTGCAGCCTAGTACAGTTGCTTCTATAGCAATGTATTCAGTGTCTCAGAATGTCTTAAGTTTTACTATAATTACACATAACAGATTAAAAACAAATTTGATGTATTTTATTTGTTATACCACCAGACGATTTCATTTAACTTAGGACTGACCTCCAGTAGTGTGGGGAATATTAAAGGCTGGATGAAACTCCTTCAGTTTGGAAGAATCTCCAGAGCTGAATAAAAGATTCTGAAGTAGTCAGTTGGCCACCACTCTTAACTACCCATCTGTTAAAACCAGAAAACTTTCATCCATAAAATCCAGTCAGCTATTGAGCAAGTTGCCACGCAAGGGTAAAATTTGTTCTCTCGGTGAGGACCAAAGGTGCGTTTACCCTTTGGCTATGAGCTGCCTACTTTGCATTAATTCCGGCTCATGTCAGATGATATACGATGCTGAAGATTAATCTAGGGCACCGGTAATGTTGTCTCATTCAGTACGAGGGCGCACTTTCTGTAATATTCTTGCTTTATTCAGCAAGACTTTATTTAGCTTATGAGACGATTAGGAGTGAAAATTATTGTTTTACAAATGCATTCCCCTCTAAAAGGCTGTTCTAAGTTATATATAATCTGCTGGTGGTAGTAAGAACAAAAAGTAACTTCTTCAGGCTACGGAATTTAATAATTCATGTTTAATATTTGGGCGCGACAAAAATATTCATTTTGGGATAGCTAACGACGACCGATTTTATCAAATTAAAGAAAATTGCCGCAGCCACCGGGTGAAAAAAATCATGCCGCCTTGAAGCATAATCTTGAAGCACCGCCGTGGCGTCTTGGGTGACATGCCAATTTGGCCGTGCTCACGACACTGGAACCGGAATAGGTGTGGTATTGGTCTCTTCATCCCTTCACTGTGAGACACTCTCTCTCTCTCTCTCTCTCTCTCTCTCTCTCTCTCTCTCTCTCTCTCTCTTGGAAGGGGAGGGGAGTTACCGAGTCATCCTGCTCGTAGATATCAGGGGAGGTAGTACAAGGTGCATCCCACTGCCTGATGATCGAGAAGAAGGCGCTTGTTAATGTGACATGACGGGTACCAGCCTTCCTATTAGTTGAGCAGCGTTGAGGGCAGTGCATAGGAGAGTGTTTTCAGCGACTTCCATTGTCTAAATCTTAAAGGGACGAGACTGTGCATCGCAGTGAAGTTGATGTTGACTAGCCGGCCTCCACTATCGCTGAATACCAACTCAACCCTAGCACTCTGTGATTAACTAATGTTTCTGGTATGTATCCAAGGATTCTAATCCATGCTGCCACTAAATATCTGCATCTTCTTCACGAGACGTTTCTAGAACTGAATGTGTATAACACAGCTTTAATTCCTTCACTTCGATGAGGTCTTTTAGGTTCTATTCTTTCTACAACCCCAGATTGTCCAATTCAAAAGAGATTTACTGTAAATGTTGGGGGCTGGAGACAGCCCTCGTTGAGTACTTCACTACCGGGCGGCTCTCGTAAGCTGAGTAAATTTATCTGTTAGGAAAAAAAGCTACATAAAAACTCACTGTACTGACATTTTTACGAATAGTTAACCCCTTAAAGACTTGATACCCTTAAGACTCTCTGGTGACAGCTTGATTAAAATAAAATAAAAAGTCCTTGGGCTGAGGCGGTTAACCCATGGGCTACAGCTGGGGGACCTCAAAACAGGCTCTGTGATGCGTCCTTATGTCCACTTTAGCAACCATTGCAAAGTTGTTTCAGATGTAAATCTTGGTCTTAGAAGTGATTTGACACACTTACCCATTACATATTTTTGCTCAGCTCATGCTTGTTACGGAGTTACTGTGGTAAGGAATTTCACAGCTGGCTGGAAACCGACTACCGTCCGAGCAGGATTCACTCCTGTCAAAGCCTCAGTGCATTGCCAATTAGGGCAATTAGCCATTACTTGAGAGTCAGGTGTTGTTTTCGATAAAATTATTCACCTGATCCTCTCCCTTTAATTAGCCTCTGTGAGCCTTGCATTTAATGATGTCGTTAAAAAACGCTTTTTCGACAGGTTTCAGACTTCCTCAGGTGCCAGCACAAATGGAAATGGATTAGGAAGACCATGGATTTCGTTCATTGATATATTTATTTTGTTCCTGGACTAAACCCTGGGGGTGGGGATGATAGATGACAGATAACTGAATATCTCATTAAAAAATAAATAAATAAACAATTGTGACGCTGCTTCTATGACAAACTTCTTGCTGCTTTGGTAAAAATCCTGCTTATATGAGTAGGTCGCATTGCTTCCGAGCTTATTCATGTGAGGTAAGTCATACGCCATGGGTTAAAACTCAGGCTTCTATGATCCTCAAATCTAAACAGCCGAAAGAAAATACTAACGAGTCTCCACCATCAGAGTTGAAGGGTATTGTGATATCCGTAGGATGAAGGGTTTCAACAAAAAATGAAAGTATAACTCTGCAACTACAAAATAGTTAAATAATGCCGACATATTACCCCTCCCATGTCCGTGACAGCTGCAGCATTCAGCTTCAGCTAACGTCAAACAGGTTTGTTCGGCTGAGAGTAAGCAAGAGGAGCCTGAGAATTTTAAGGTTGGTACTATTAACCCTCCCATGGTCGGGAAACTTAAACTCATGGCGGCCGATAGTACTGCTGATAATAGGCCACTAAAGGCGGTGAATGTAAATACTCTCATCTTTAACCATATGCTTGGGATGGCTCTATTATTAAACCTGGCCAATATCAGACGGTTTCAAGCGTTGCAATTCCTGCTTTCTGACACAGCAGTGATGATGATGCACGTAAAACTGAAATATTGCTTCACTCAGGCATTCCAGCTGGTCGGAAGAATGTGTGGCAACGGATACAAAGTGGTCAGTCACTTTTCATTTTACACTGGACAAAGAAAGGAAGGTTCTTGTGTCTATGTGTGTACTGTACGCTGATGTATGCTAATGATTGCCAAATTATGTGTATATATATTTTTTACGCACGTCATGGAGAGGAATTCAAGAAGGCATAAGACCACAAACAATCAGTGGTGCATTTGTAGCACTGATTAACGATGTTCTGCATACAAACAAGAGATTCTATAGATTTCAGCCCTGGTTTGAGTTCTACCTGCATGTGATATTATCATTAGTGTGGAAATAGCAATAACTGTGTAAAAAAAAAAAAAAGACTGATAAATATATCACCTACTAATAGAATTAGTGGTCATCCATAGAAAATTGCTAGCACTATATTACTCAGAGAGAGAGAGAGAGAGAGAGAGAGAGAGAGAGAGAGAGAGAGAGAATATGTTTGTAGGGTAAACAAAATCTCTCACCCTCTACGATAGTAATGTGCATTGCACAGGTCTCACTAGCATAATAAATTAATGTAAGACCGTCTATGTGGATACACAGATTTATTTATATTGTTTATGTCGTCATACTAGGCCCTGGATATCTTTCTGCATCCAGTTTATTTTATAGCTGAGTCACAGTAAAGCTCCCACGTGTTCAGGTTGTTATGAGACGGGCCAAGTGATTGGGAGTCTCCTGTTACTGTACAGACGAAATTTATGACAATGCAAAGGTTTTCAGAAAATGCTTAGTGAGAAGGACTGTGCATACCCATATGAATTTGCTACATGAACTAAAAATTATAACTGCTATTACTTACATTTCCAATTTTATGTAGACGGCGTTGGCTACAGCATTCCGTGATGTATCGGGCCTGCCAGCCCTTTACAGTGTAAATACATACAAGAGTCGAATGTTAGAATCACTTCGTGGTGTGTTCGTCATTTGGGGGAAAGATAATTGTGTCACAAAAGACTTTGTAACTTCTTGTAGTGGAGTTTTGTAGATCAGTTATATATATATATATATATATATATATATATATATATATATATATATATATATATATATATATATATATATATATATATATATATATATATATATATTAGACTCGTGGACGAGCGGTTGTTCTACATGAGTAGCTTTGTAAGTAGATAATCTTGGTTCCCTTTTGTCATGCAATGACAGGAGAGGTAAAGAATAGTATGGGACTATTTTTATTTGTCTTGGAAATATTAACAAAGTCTCACACACGAGTGAAGTTAAGTAGAGTCCCGCTAGCTACCTCCCTGTCTCGCTCTCTCTCTCTCTCTCTCTCTTCCCTCTCGCCCATGTTGCTAGGCTCCTTCTCCCTACTACCTGCCAGTTCTATGGCCTGTCTCCTTCTGAGCTCTGCTTCCTAAATTCTGGTGTAGCAGGGGTCGTGTCACGTGTGTTACACTGTTGGAAAATTCTAGAAACCCGTGTGTGAGTATGTGTGTATGTGTGTGTATGGTCACGAGGCCTTGTTGTGTGCCTATAAAGCATTCCTTCAGTTAAGAGTGTGTAAGCATGTTTAGCATTGCTTGATTCTCACAGACACAATACCTTCTCATCATCTGACTTGCTGCTTCCATCTCTCTATCTATCTATTTATCTATTTATTTATTATGATTTGTAATTATAATATGGAGTCCTGACAATTGTGTCCGCGTCCGTACATTTCTTTCCGGCAAGGAGAGTATGTTTTCAACCGTTTGTTTGTTTGTTAGCAGGATTACTCAAAAACTAATAGAGAGATTTGGACCAAATTGGGTGGGTGGATAGCCCCTGTCATAGGGAACAATCGATTAACTTTTGAGACAGATCCGAATCATATTACTGATTCTGGATCCGGAAAACTCTTTTTGCGAAACCCTAATCTGTGATGAGAAACCCTAACCCATTCTGAAGGGTGGCTTGGATATTACATTGCCCTTGTCGGAGACATGCACTTCACTGAGTGCCCCCTCTAGTTCTTTACGAATCATCAGCACGGGCTAGACCGCTAAGCTATGTCCATAATATCGATCATCTGGCATTTGTATGCAATATAGTTGCATAAACATGTAAGGTTGTTGGTTGAATTTTTCCCGTTGCATCGGTAGAAAAGCTTTTGTTGTAATAAGCTCGTATGATAACTACTAACGAAGCTTGACATTCAACCCCTAAACTGCATTATAGACTTCGCTTTACACATCTATGGTGAATTGATTTAGGAAAAAATTGGATCTTTTCATCAACTTACACGTCACTAAAAGGGCAAAAAATTTTGTCAGACCAAGATCAATTTATTATCTTATTTTTGCAACAAATGGGAAGTCCGTTGGTGGTATCGTCCTGGAGTAGTGATGCATTGAAGGCAAGGTTTATATTGCTGCTGGGGAGTGCGTCCTGCCTAAGATGGAGGGAATAGCCGCCAAAGCTGCGCGACGCAACGGGAGAGGAGTTTTAACCAGTGATTTTTCGTCTATCTATCTCTATATATTGCCAGACGCCTCAATCCCGTTTGGGGTGGCCACAAACAAATCGCCTCCAAGTCGCCCTGTCCCCAGCCATTTCACTGCCCTGCTCCCAACTCACACCCCCATCTCTCATATACCTCTCCACCCCATCCCTCCATCTCATCCTCGGCCTCCCCCTCCCTCTTACCCCCTCCACCTCACTCACATACACTCTCTTCGTCAGTCTTTCACCCTCCATTCTCTCCACATGGCCAAACCACCTCAGTGCGTTCCTCATAACGCTTCCTATCACATCCATATCCACACCACAACGCTCCTTTATATCCTCATTCGTCAGCCTGGCTCTCCATGTGACTCCACAGGCTCCTCTTAAATAACCCATTTCCATTGCTCTTACTCTTGACTTGTGTCCTTCCAACAACGTCCAAGCTTCACTTCCATACGTTAGAGTTGGTATCACAATGCTGTCATGTAGTAACTTTTTCACTTCCATGCTCACTTCCCTGTTTCTTATCACTGTTTTCAAAGAACCAGCAACCTTTCTTCCCTGCTGTACCCTTTCAAGCACTTCACCCTCCAAACTTCCATCCTTACTCATCACACTACCCAAGTACTTAAACGTACTCACATTTTCCAATTCCTCACCATCCAACCTCGTTGTACATTCACTGACTTCACCTCTCTAAGACCATCACTTTACTCTTCCCTACATTCAACTTTAGATTCTGTTTCTTACACACTCTCCCAAACTCATCCACCAAGCCTTGCAGCTCCCCTTCGTCTTCACTCAACAACACAGTATTATCTGCAAACAGCAGTATAGGGAGTTTCCAAACTCCCTGATTTTTCGTGCTACTACTTATTTGCACTACTGTCCATATACTTTGCATAGACTAATATGCTATAAATACTGTAATTTTGTGCATTTTTCTTACATTAAAATATGAGTACAATTCGCGACAACACGTAGTTTTTACTTAAGTGATTAATTATGTCCATTTCTTACCAAGTTATAGGTTCAAATTAACTTACTTTTCTTACTCTCCTTACGTAGCATCATTAATATCACTTGATAAGAGATTGTTGCGCATTTGACTTTTCACTTATACTAGGGTTTCTTCTGTATTGCAGACACATTTACAAGATTTTCAGCTACTGACATGTTCTTGGGGACATCAGTGGTCGTTCCTGCATTAAGAACATGTCTTGAGAGTCTATACCCAGAAGCATTCCTCAAGGCATAAGCCTGTACCATAAGTGGCACACATTGTTTTCACTTGTTGCTGTATTTCACGTTTTGTGGTGTAGTGGCATACATGGCAATACCCTTGCTTCCTTCAGGACCTCGGGGCTGTGGCGATGGTATACTGCTCTGCCACCCTAGCCTTACACCCAGTAGCACCAGAAGAATTCCAGGACTGGGGACAAAAGTACAACCAGTATGGGCTAAGGTTCAGATCACACACACACACACACACACACATATATATATATATATATATATATATATATATATATATATATATATATATATATATATATATATATAATCTCATCAGCCGTTTGAGTGTCTACTGCAGGACCGGCCTATCCCTACCAAAGTGGGAACAATACAGCCAATGTATCTCTACTAAGTGGCAAAGCTGTGTTTTTGTCGTCCAAGCTGGAGCTTGGGATTCAAAGTGCGTCTTGGGGCGCTTGGTTTCTGTCCGCAAAAACAGTCCAGGATATGTAGACCCGAAAAATTACGTGCCAATCGCCAAGTAAACAGAGGGGTTCGCCGAAGAAGATCTTTTGACTAATATGCAACTTACATGTAGCCGTTATTTGTGCTGAAGTGGCTCTATATGTCGTTAATACTAGCCACCTGCACCTCAGTTTTATGTATATAGTGCTAATTTCATTATATTTATCATTTACGTGTCCTTGCTGGCCAATCTCACTCTCCCCAAGCTACACCAAGACTGCTCTCAACCATGCTTGGGTGAGGTACGAAGTCGGTCTTGGTTTCGATGACAAATGCTTGGGCAGGCTTCGTATCACTTTGGCCGACAAAAACGGGGCAGCTTGGTTTCACCGAAGATGGCTTCGAATCCAATCCATCAGCTTGGATGACAGAAACGCGGCTTTAGGCTGTCTGGCAGAGATTGTAAGTAGGGTGAGAAGTACTTGTAAGTGTAATTGTTGTGTTGGAATGGCTTTCAATGTGCGTGTAGTCTGTGAACCAAGTGTAATTGGCCCACACAAACTGACTAGGTGCAAGCATACTGTACAGTATGCGACACTGGTTCAACAACACCACCCCTTGTGTCCACCAATGCAGTATGTGGCCAGAAGAATGCTCCCAAAGTTTTTTACCCTGGCGGGGCGCGAACCCTCGAACTTCAGTGTACAAAAACGTACACTTTACCACTGTACCACAGAGGCTCCATATATATATATATATATATATATATATATATATATATATATATATATATATATATATATATATATGTAGTAAAACTGTAGGTGTCAGTGTAAAGAGGATACCTCCAGTTTGTTGAGGGAATGAGCTGAAAAACTATGTAAGAGATGAAACGCGGGAAAATACAGAGATTATGATGCATGGAGGGCATGTTTAAATAAGGATACGCTTCTGCCATGTGGCAACCCCTTGGATAGATCTCAGAGATTACGATGCGTGGAGGGCATATTTAACCCCTTAACTGCGGGGCATCACTTTCGTGATGCTCAGGAGCAATGGATCATACCGCAGGGCGTCACTTTTGTGATTCTGTGTTATTTTGAATTCTCCCGGGCTTACAAGTGGTGGCTTGTATCATCTATCAGTACTGCCAATGTCCAACACTAGTCAACACTCCTAATCTCATCTGTACTCCCATCCATTGTTGATAATTTAGCCATTTTTCCCAGTTCTTGACTCCCCTCCCTGCCTCCCCTCCGGTACCCTCTCCTCTCACCTGCCTGGACGCGCTGCGCTAAGCAAATCTTCTCTAGAATTTTCCACTGATTTCATCCATTGAAGTAAGTCCTATGCCCTATTCTTATACAAAATAATATATACCAAAAAAAATAAGGTAAATGATAGTGCCATACACCTGGAATTGGCTAATTATCACCTGACAACACCTAACGTGCACTCGTTCGCTAATTTCCCCCAGTAATTTCCCCTTGAAATATGCCGTATAATCTATTCTCGTACTAAAATTATATACAGTATATGAAAGGAAGGGAGAAGCCTAAGTGATATTTACATTCACCTGGAACTACCTATTTTTTATGTATTGTCGAGATTTCCTACCAATCATTTCATAGCATGTAAATTAGCATCTGTCACCCTATTGACCTTGTCAACCCTTGCCTTCCCACATACGCCATGGGAATCAGTTCCTTGTCATCCTCTGAGGTGAAACCATGTCACACTCGCGCCCCGCCATTTCCACCGCTTCTGAGCCCATTGCAAAGGGCCCTGTGACCTCTACCCCTAGAAAAACTCGTGTGGGAAGCAGTAAAAGACTTAGTGACTCAGCAGTGGAATGTGAACTGGCAGAATTATCTATGATAATGATGGATAGTGACTTTGATCCTTTGGGTGAATCGTGTGATGAGCCTGGGGAGGAAATCGTTACAGAAACTCCCAGTACGAGTGCTTCAGTGTCCCAGGTTATCCGTAGCTCCAAGGGAAAAGAGCCCTTAGTGCAGCAAGGGAAGGAATTTGGGAAGGGAGTGAAAAGGCAGCGGGTTAGCCCCGGAACAATGGTCCCGCATGACCCAGCCCGCCATGAGTCCCGAGGTGAATCACCTCCTCGCTCCCCCAGCCCAACTTAACTAATTTCTTCCTCATCTTCAGCAGAATTTTCTCCTGAGTCTTCATCGTCAGAGTCTCCACCAGCACCTACAGTGAAGGCAGGCCTTAAGGGACGAGGTAAATCCCTGACTCATAAAAGTAGAGTAGCAACTAGACTAAGGGCTGCTAGTGCTACATGGCAACCTAGGGTCAGTGAGAGTGACCTTGAAACAGCCCTGTCTGCCTCACAGTCACCCTCCACCCTCACCCACCCTACACAACTACGACAGGGAATCATGGATGCCTTCGTGTGGACGGAAGGTTCCGATTTCGTCCCTGAACATCTCCATTTCGATGAGAGTTCCTCAGGGATACAGCCTGCCTTCACTCTTGACGAGGATGCTGAGTGTGTGGACTTCCTTTTGGCCTTCATCGATGACGAAGTCATGCAGCACATATGTGATGAGACTAACAGGTACGAATCACAACATGCTGCAAGTGGTGCAGGTGCAGCGAAGATGCATCGGTGGACCGTGCTGGGAGTGCTGGAGCTGTATGTGCTCTTTGCCCTCATGCTTCTCATGCCACGCTCAAAGAAGCATGAGTTGAAAGAATACTGGTCAATGGACCCCTTACTACCCTCACCCACCTTCAGTAAGTACATGGCCAGAGATCGCTTCCGGAACATCATGGGAAACCTGCACTTCGCCAACAACAATGTACCTTCCCAAACTGACCCACTCTGGAAGATCCGGGAGATTCTGAGCAGAATGAAGAATAAGTTTATGTCATTCTTCCACCCCTTCCAGAAGGTTGTCATAGACGAATCCTTGGTTTTGTTCAGAGGACGTCTTAGATTTGTACAGTACATTCCAAGCAAATGCCATTGCTTTGAAATCAAGTTCTTTGTACTGTGCGACTGTAAGACGGGGTACATCCTTGACTTCGTCATCTATTCAGCCAGCACTGTCGTTCTAGACAAAACACATCCCCTTGGCTTCTCAGGTTGTGTAGTGAAAGTGCTGCTTGAAAGGTATTTTGGTGGGAATCATGTGCTATATACTGACAACTGTTAAACAGCACCGAAACTTGCTAAATATCTTTCAGATCACGGCATCGGCTCCTGTGGCACTGTGAAGAGCAATTGTGCCCACTTCCCCAAATTCCCAGAGGCAGGAAACTAGCAGTGAGGAGACATGCACCTACGCAAGTCTGAGAAATGCTGGCAATACGGTGGCATGACAAGAGGGTCGTGCACATGCTCACCACCGTACACAAGGGGGAAATGAAAGACAGTGGGAAGGTCAACCGTAGGACAGGCGAACCTGTGAGGAAACCTGATGCTGTCATCGACTATAATATCAAAATGCAGCTGGTGGACAAGTCCGACATGATTGGAGAGATCGACTGCCTCAGGAAGAATACTAGGTGGTACAGGAAAGTTTTTCTGCATCTCATTGGCATGACGATGCGGAACGCCTTCATCCCGTACAAGATGAAGGTAAAGCCACCCAAGTCCTTCTCCCTGAGGTTGTTCGCCAGGACTTGTGTTCAGCAGCTGCTTGAGGGATATGGTAGGGTAACAGCAGCAACTCCAAGGCGCCATGCTGTAAGACTTCCCGACAGACTTGAGCAGAGGGCGTACAAAGAGTCGGCACAGAGTGGTGCAAATGCCTGCCACAACCAAGAGGAAGGCTGCGATCCGCAGGTGCCAGGTGTGTGCACACGCCACCCGACGCACACCTGAGCACAAACGCACCTCTTGGCAGTGCGCTGAGTGCCAGGTTCCCATCTGCATTACCTGCTTTTTTTACTACCACAGCCTGAAGCAGTTCTAAAAGTGCAAGTGGAAAATGTACATAATGTGTAAATAGCAAGTGAAAGCAATGGACGTAAATACGATGGAACAGTGTAATATAGTTTTATAAGTTACTGCAAGTGACAGTGCATAACATAGTGAAAGTAAAATAGAAGTTTAAAATTGAAAATATAATAGAAAATGTAAATAGAAATGTAAATAATTAGTAATACAAGAATATGAGTACAAATACTTGAAGGTATGACAGTGAAAGTGAAACCTTGGCTCTACGTATTTTACTGAAAGAGAAATTGAATGCCTACAGTGACAATAAACTACTATTACTGAAGGAAACTTATGGATAAAGACTGCATATATATATGTGTGTGTTATATAGTAATAGGAATATAAAGTGTGAGTGTTTTTATGAATAATAAATGACAGAATACCAGCGGGGAACGAGCACAAGTGGGAGGCTCGTACGCGCTCGTAATCTTTTATTGCTTTCACAGTGCTTTTTTTTTTGGAGTATGGATTCCAAACTATTTGAAAATATTAAAATAGTGTTTCTAGTGATAATATCAGGATAATCATATTACGGGGTGTCGGGAAGTGTAAAGTGGAGACTTCGTTACCCAACTTCAGAGGTTTCCACAAGTCCTATGGTACTCGACGAAGGCTCAACAAACATCCCAGGAGAAAGCTGAAGGTATGTGCCATAGGCTTATATAATTATAATATTCTAGGACTAATAACTAATTTTTGGCACATATTTTTAGAAAGTCTGTCAGAGCACTAATATCCTAGCGGGACACGCAAGTCGCGCCAAAACAACCCCGCGGTTTAGGGGTTAAACAAGGATAACTGGAAGCTCTTCTGCCATATGGCTTCCCATTGGAAAGATCTCCTTGAGGGAACGATGCATTAGGTCTGTAGGACATGTTGCATCAGAGCAAGAATAAGGAAGTAATTAGACTATAGTTGTATCACCGTCATACTTAAGATATTTGACCATATGAATAGTGATTACCCTAAAGGTAGCAAATTTTTCTCATTTTAAGTAGCTGAAAGATAATGCTGCACTGTTTACGCACTTGTGAAGAGTAACATACCATAACAATGTAATCAGATTTCTTGTTGGTGCTGCATAGCATATCTGTAATGAGTTCACACTGAGGTATGGGGGGCGAAATCCCCGTTAGTCCCCACTAAAAATTCAGGGGGGGAAACAGTCCTCCTAGTCCCCCCACTACCTGTGCCCCTGTTAACATCTATAAGGTCTATAGCCCTCTGCATCATGTCCGCAGTAGTCACTGTGCTTCTCGAGCAATTGTTGTGAAAAATTCATTAACTTCACATTGCGGTGGACATAGAGGTTGAATGCATTCCGTGCTGAGACGTCAAGTAAGTGTAGGAAGAGTTTGACATACCAAGACACAATCTTCCTGACTCGCTCATTGTTTCCACTTTTGCATGTCGCACTTATCATCTAAGCTCGTGTAAGTGTATTTGTAAACTTCGTCAGGCTTCTTGATTCACTGGCCCGCCCTATGTTCAGCCATGTACCTGGGAATTATATCTCCGCAGTGGACGGTGCTCAGCGTATGACCTTGTGCTTGGAAACCCTCTGCAACGCCAGCATTTCCATCGTTGAAATCGTTGCTGAAATGAATGGTGATAGTGGAAATGTTGTAGAAAGGTTTAATAGACTAGATTTTGAAGCTCTGTAGATTAGACTAGATACAAAAGAAAGTGCTTGAAAGTGGCAAGGTGCTGTAGTTGTACCTTCATATAGAGAAAGGATGAGAGAAGATTATCTGGGCGTCACAGGAATATCTGCTTGGTAAGTGTAGTAAGATAGGTGTATTGTAGAGTACTAATTGAGAGGGTGAAGGCAATTGCAGAAAAGCTATTGTGTGAGAAGCAGGGTGCATGGAGGGATGGCAGGGGTTATGTTGATGAAATATTTGCACTGGCTGTGGTATAAGACAGAAAAGGTCTTGGAGTTTGATAGATGCATGAAGCATTTGGAGTTGACACAGTAAATTAGGTTCATTGTGGATGGTACTGTAGTTCATATATTTTTTTTTTTTATCTAACTTGACTAATATCATTAACTCATTTCACGTTGATTGATTCAGAGGTCTACTGAGGAAACTGACCCACGTCTTATGACAGGGACTTATCGAATTTCATGCAACCACATCTTAGTATTGTAGTTTTGAGAGTGGTCAATTTCCTTCAAGTAAAAACAATTCGACTCTAGGAGTATACGGGGTAGAAAGTACACTACACAAAGCTTTGCATAGATATAAGATGAAGCAAAAGCATCTGTAACGGTGGATGGTGCGTTGAGAAACTGAGCATATATATTTTTTTAATTAAACTTACCTGTGTTATGTCACCATGTCTGCTTAATGTGAATGTAAATGAAATATCGAGAAATGTGACAAGAGGACACGTGGAGGGGGAATGGTTCTAAAGTGAGAGTAATTATTTGGAACTGTCTGAATTTCTGTTTGCAGAAGATTTTTTTTTTTTTTTTTTTATGCGAGGAAGAAGGAACCAAAGGCCATGAGCCCGCAGTAACAGTTCCCTCCAAGAGAAAAACAAAATACAATAGAGAGCCAAATTCAAGATCCGATCATTTTGAGATGCCTGGACACACTACGTTTGAAAGACTGGAGATCATAGGCAGGAGGAAATACAGACAGAGGGAGACAGTTCCAGAGCTGACCTGTTGCATAAATGAAAGACTGGGAGTAACGGTTAACTCTTGCATTAGAGAGTTGGACAGAAAAGGGATGAGAGTTTGCTGCCAGACGGGTGCTACGCGCCCGTCGTAGAGGTGGAGGAATGCAAGCAGACAGTTCAGAGGAGCAGTGACCATTAAAGTAGCGATAGAAAAGAGATAAAGATGCAACAGTGCGGCGAAGAGACAGAGGTTGAAGGGAGTCAGTAAGAGGAGGAGAGTTAATGAGACGAAAAGCCTTTGACTCCACCCTATTGAGAAGAGCTGTATGTGGGGAGCCTCCCCACACATGAGAGTTGTACTCCACACAGGGGCGGATAAAACCCCTGTATAGAGTCAACAATTGTGCAGGGGTAAAGAAAGAGCGGAGTCGGCTTAGCACACCCAATCTCTTGGAAGCAGATTTTACAAGAGATGTAATATGATCTTTCCAAGATAAGTCCCGAGTAAATGAAACCCCAAGCATGTTCAAGGATGATGCAGGATTCATCTGAATATTATTAAACATTAGTGGGTATACCTGTGGAAGATTTTGTCGGGTTGATAGGTGTAAGAACTGAGTCTTAGATGCATTAAAGACAACCATATTATTTTTACCCCAGTCAGAGATATGAGCCAAGTCAGACATTAGGTGTGCCATAGCCTCATCCCTTGTTTCTTGAAGTAACTGTTGAGATGGGCGTTGCGGGAACCGAATGGAAAGATGAAGGGTGGAGTCATCAGCGTATGAGTGGATAGGGTTAGATGTACAGCTTAGAAGATCTTTGATGAATAAAAGGAAGAGAGTTGGTGATAGGACAGAGCCCTGAGGAACACCACTGTTGATAGATCTAGGAGAAGAACGATGGCTGCCCGCTTACAGCGGCTATAGAAACGACCAGAAAGGAAGCTAGCGATGAAGGCACAGATAGAAGGATAGAAACCGTAGGAGGGCAGTTTGGAAATTAAAGATTTATGCCAGACTCGATCGAAAGCCTTTGAGATGTCAAGTGCAATGGCAAAGCTTTCGCCAAAGTCCCGAAAGGAGGATGACCAGGAGTCTGAAAGGTATGTGAGAAGATCGCCAGTGGAGCGTCCCTGACGGAACCCATACTGACGATCGGAAAGAAGGTTGTGATAGGAAAGATGCCTTAAAATTTTTTTATTAAGAATTGACTCGAAAACTTTTGAAATACAGGACGTTAAAGCAATTGGACGATAGTTGGAGGGTTGGGAGTGGTCACCCTTCTTTGGGACTGGCTGAATGAAAGCAAACTTCCAGCAAGAAGGAAAGGTACAAGTTGACAGACAAAGGCGAAATAGTTTGCCTAGGCAGGGTGTAAGCACAGAAGCACAGTTTTTGAGAACAACAGGAGGGACTCCATCAGGCCCATATGCCTTGTTAGTACTGAGGCCAGTAATGGCAGAAAATACATCAACTGAAGAAATTTTAATGTCAGCCATGAGGAAGTCAGAGGGGGGAAGTGATGGAGGAACAGCACCGGAATCGTCTAAGGTGGAATTGGAGGAGAAAGTCTGTGCGAAGAGATCTGCTTTATCAGTAGAAGAAATAGCTACAGAACCATCAGAGTAGAAAAGAGGAGGGAAGGATGATGAGGTAAAGTTGTTAGAAAGATTTTTGGCAAGGTGCCAGAAGGAGCGAGAAGAATTCGAGTTGGAGAGTTGAGAGCATTTAGTATGGATGAAATTATTTTTAGTAGAGCGAAGAACAGACTTAGCACGATTCCGGGCAGAAACGTAAAGATTATGTGATTCAGGGGTGGGTTGGCTCCGGTACCTGTCTGTTAATTGCAGATATAGATGTGAAGCTTCAGAGTCTGGTAGAAAATTTTACAAAGACAAAATTAACAATGATTCCAGAGAAGAACAAAGCGATGGTGCAAGAAACGTATGCAAAGACTAGTTTTAGGATGAGAGTGGTTGGCGTAAACCAGGAAAATATACTGTTATTCCAGTATTAGGCAGTGTTGTGAACAAGGGTGGTAGAAAGATCTGGAATTGAAAGAAAGGGTGCAGGGCAGAAGGAAGGTGGCGGAGACATTACGAGTAGTTGCGAGAAATGTGAATATAAACGTGGGAGTGAGGAGAACCTTACATGAGAGTATATAATTTCCAACTAAACGTTTAGTAATGAAGCATGGACAGTGATTGAGGGATATAAAATTAGTGACAGCTGTTAGACAGGCATGGAGTAATAAACGGACAAATGAAGGGATCCGTGAAAAATGTAGTGTAAAGGCTGATAATGAGAGAGAGAGAGAGAGAGAGAGAGAGAGAGAGAGAGAGAGAGAGAGAGAGAGAGAGAGAGAGAGAGAGAGAGAGAACACTCCTGCGAAGAAAAAGCAAGAAGTTGACCGGCAAAACCTATATATGTGACCCGAGTGAAAGGAAAGATGACCGAGTCGTGTAGCGACAAGGTGCGAAGTGTGTAGGGAAGAAAGATGTGTCATGGGAAGAGAAATCATTACTGAGCAGGGACAGGACCGCCCTGGCGGTTCTTTCATTGAGGCCATTAATCACATGATGCATCATCAGGTAACTGGTAATAGATACAGTACTGCGAAAGGATATATTCTGCTGAGTGAAGATTCTGGCCAGCAGTTGGTGGTGAACTAATCTTAATGAAGATGAATGTATTGTATTTTAACAATGCTATATTCATTCATTTGCAGACTTATTTTACAATCAAATTGTTTCATATTTTTTCACCTTTTATAGAGCACGTAACTAACAATTACAATATTTACAGCGACTATTCCCAAAAGAACCTAGCAATATTTAGTAAATAATATAGTTTTCATGTATCAGTGGCGGCCATATTAGAGAGTGAAAATTATTCAGTGTAATGCGTCTGGCCTTTTTGGATTTCAAAATTAGCACCTACTGATAAGGCAAAAAAAAAAAAAAAAAAAAAAAATATCTATAACAGATCGACCCACCCACTGGTCGAAAATTACGAAAGATTCTGAGCCAGTGAAATTACGACACTTGGAACAGACATCAAAATGGCATCATGATAATAAAAAAAATGATTAAAGAAAAAGAAACGAAAGAAAGAAAAAAATATGCAGCATGATACTGTGCCCAGGAGCAGCCCTTGATTTTTGAGATACATGCTGTACTGTAAAGTCGTTTCAGTTACTGTCAGAACCAAATATTCTATTACTTAGTAACTTTCTTTTTAGTAAAGCCTTACGTACTTAACATCTGATAAAAGGAAATCCTTCACTTAGTTTGTTCACATTAATCAGACAAAACTTTTGCTCTTTTGCAGTTTGTTTCTCGAAGCTCATTGGTAGAATATACAGTACTTGGGCTCAACATCCTTTCCATAGCACTTCTTCATGACTGGCACCATGTTCTATTGTTAGTCTTCTGTTACACCTCAACATTCAAGAGGGAGATATGGCAGTTTTAAGCCAGGTTAAAGTGGGTAGAGTATACTTTTTTTCCTGGGGGTGCTGGGCGAGGGGCATACTCGCAGAGGTGCCGAGACAGGTGGGTATTTAGGGAAGGTTCTAGAACAACTGTACCCTGGAGAAGGGGGGTGGGCAGTTGAATCGTCCCCAAAAGTTGAATCAGGCAGACTGTACTCCTTGAACGAGAGGAAAATCAATAACACTTCCCATGCAAATGGCAATTAAACCCATACGGCGTAACTTATATTATTTCAACCTTGCTACTACTAGGCATTTATATTCAACTTAGAGAGACTCTGATAATAAAAGTATAAAGGTTATATCTAATCCTTTCATTTCGAAATGTCTGCTCCGATGTAAATAACATAAACTGGTGACAAAACCATAAAAGACATCACCATATTAAGAAAAAAAAAAAAAAAAAAAAAAAAGAAACATAAAAGGTGCCAACTTGTGAGTGGGGTGAAAAATTACAGGGAAAACCGTCGTCTTTGAACTACAATCTACTCCTGCTGCTGCCCGCCATGAACAGATTAATTTATATATCGGTGGTTCAGTGATGGTAGTCAAGGACAAAAGTTTGCATAACATTTCTTCTTCTGGCTATCATCCTTATGCTTGGAGTCGCTTAGCACATAGCTAATTCTTTCTATGTCTGTAAGTAAGAATACATCAGCTTTAGTTAAATGGCCTAACGCAGCCTCTTTAAATGTGGCAGGATTATAATATTTCTTAAGCATGTTCCTCTCTGTCAAAAAAGGCTGATATTTCCAGCCTTTGTACCATGAACTTTTGAGTTCAACTATATATCATGAAACACGGGAAGATGTGGTTATTTATATTCTGAGGCATCACTTCTCCGGTTTAATGCCCTAAAGAAGTACTAAAGTATGACTATGTTCAACAGGTGTTGCATGCTAATGAAAGCTCGTGGCACAGCATCCTCTGAAATTATTCCTGTGTTAACTTTCTTCCAGACAGCAAAAAATGCTCTCAACGATTTCGCATCATACACATGACTCAGTAGGAACATTTTACAATCCCTAGCCTAAATGAAAGGCAAAGCCAAAGTAGAAACAAAAAATCGTCTAAAGACGGCAAAAGCTGAATAGTTAAGGATTCTCATATCCTGAAATGTTGAGAACAATTCCTACGATAGTGTCATTTGTAGTTTTTGTTTCATGTCAGTAACCTTTAATCGATCTATCTGTCTATCGTTAGACGTTCCGTTCCGTTAGGAGTAGCCACAAACGAATTAAATTCACTTCCCCCTGTCCTCTGCCATTTGGCTGCCCTCTCGCTAACCCACATCCCCATTGTCCATATGCCTCTTCACTCATTCCTTCCATCTTATCTTCGGTTTCCCAATCCCCTTCCACCCCCTCCACCTCAGTCATATACAGTACAGTTTCCTTGTCAGTCTGTCATTCTCCATACACACCACATAATCAAACTATCTCAGAGGATATCAAAACGTTGTTCTTTTGTATATCCACTTTTTCATTTCGTTTCTTACACACCTTCAGACCTATTTATCAAACCTTGCAACGTTCATTCATCTTCATTTAACCGTAAAGTATAGTCAGCAAACCGCCACACAGGTAATTTCCAAACCCCCAATTTTCTCAGTACTGACATTTCTTCATCCTGCCCTACATTACAGTATATATATATATATATATATATATATATATATATATATATCAAGAAAGCCATGTACTCATAACCAATACACCAGTCCTGTATGAGACAGCCCTAGCATGTATTCAGTATGGACGGTGGGTGTTAGAGCCGAGGTCGTGACATGTAGAGGTGTATGGCATATAGGAGGACTACTGGGCCTTAGGAATTGGCTGTGAAACCTATGCCCGGAGTCGGACACATAAAAAAATATATATCTGTTTAAGTTCAACATTCAGATCAAAGAACTCACTCAGTTCACTTTCCATGTGCACTGAAGTCCTTGTGCCGCCATACTCTTGACAACATTCAGTAATTTTCCATCCACTCCATACATCTTCAGCACATCTTCCACATTCCTTTTCTATCTATTCAGTCAATTATGCTTTCATCAGACCCATTAAGGCGGAAAGCAACTTCTTTCTTCGTATCTAAATGCTTTTCCATCGGATTTCTTAAAACGAATATCTGACCTGTACATCCTCTTCCTCTTCCTAAAGTCCCTTTGTTCTTCACAAGCAAATTTTTCGGTTAGCAACCTAATTATGTTGGGAAGTATCCTTCCATTATTTATCTTTCCCATTGCAGCACTAAGAAGGCAGATATCCGTATGATTATCATACACTTCTATTCTCCCTTTTTCCTATTTATAGTACTACCATACATAACGTTCAGTCCTCTGGAACTCCATCTTCCTCCCAGGCCAATCTTCATACCCATTCAATGATCTCTCTTCCAAATATTTTAATGTTTCGCGGCACTCTCCATTAATTTCCAGGGCATATTTAACCCCTTAACTGCGGGGCATCACTTTCGTGATGCTCAGGAGCAATGGTTCATACCGCAGGGCGTCACTTTTGTGATTCTGTGTTATTTTGAATTCTCCCGGGCTTACAAGTGGTGGCTTGTATCATCTATCAGTACTGCCAATGTCCAACACTAGTCAACACTCCTAATCTCATCTGTACTCCCATCCATTGTTGATAATTTAGCCATTTTTCCCAGTTCTTGACTCCACTCCCTACTTCCCCTCCATTACCCTCTCCTCTCGCCTGCCTGGCCGCGCTGCACTAAGCAAATCTTCTCTAGAATTTTCCACTGATTTCATCCATTGAAGTAAGCCCTATGCCCTATTCTTATACAAAATAATATATACAAAAAAAAAAATAAGGTAACTGATAGTGCCATACACCTGGAATTGGCTAATTATCACCTGACAACACCTCATGTGCACTCGTTCGCTAATTTTCCCCGGTAATTTCCCCTTGAAATATGCCGTATTATCTATTCTCGTTCTAAAAATATATATATGAAAGGAAGGGAGAAGCCTAAGTGATATTTACATTCACCTGGAACTACCTATTTTTTATGTGTTGTCTAGATTTCCTACCAAACATTTCACAGCATGTAAATTAGCATCTGTCACCCTATTCACCTTGTCAACCCTTGCCTTCCCATATACGCCATGGGAATCAGTTCCTTGTCGTCCTCTGAGGTGAAACCACGTCACACTCGCGCCCCACCATTTCCACCGCTTCTGCGCCCATTGCAATGGGCCCTGTGACCTCTACCCCTAGAAAAACTCGTGTGGGAAGCAGTAAAGGACTTAGTGACTCAGCAGTGGAATGTGAACTGGCAGAATTATCTATGATAATGATGGATAGTGACTTTGATCCTTTGGGTGAATCGTGTGATGAGCCTGGGGAGGAAATCGTTACGGAAACTCCCAGTACGAGTGCTTCAGTGTCCCAGGTTATCCGTAGCTCCAAGGGAAAGGAGCCCTTAGTGCAGCAAGGGAAGGAATTTGGGAAGGGAGTGAAAAGGCGGCGGGTTAGCCCCGGAACAATGGTCCCGCATGACCCAGCCCGCCATGAGTCCCGAGGTGAATCACCTCCTCGCTCCCCCAACCCAACTTAACTAATTTCTTCCTCATCTTCAGCAGAATTTTCTCCTGAGTCTTCGTCGTCAGAGTCTCCACCAGCACCGACAGTGAAGGCAGGCCTTAAGGGACGAGGTAAATCCCTGACTCATAAAAGTAGAGTAGCAACTAGACTAAGGGCTGTTAGTGCTACATGGCAACCTAGGGTCAGTGAGAGTGACCTTGAAACAGCCCTGTCTGCCTCACAGTCACCCTCCACCCTCACCCACCCTACACAACCACGACAGGGAATCATGGATGCCTTCGTGTGGATGCAAGGTTCCGATTTCGTCCCTGAACATCTCCATTTCGATGAGAGTTCCTCAGGGATACAGCCTGCCTTCACTCTTGACGAGGATGCTGAGTGTGTGGACTTCCTTTTGGCCTTCATCGATGACGAAGTCATGCAGCACATATGTGATGAGACTAACAGGTACGAATCACAACATGCTGCAAATGGTGCAGGTGCAGCGAAGATGCAACGTTGGACCGTGCTGGGAGTGCTGGAGCTGTATGTGTTCTTTGCCCTCATGCTTCTCATGCCACACTCAAAGAAGCATGAGTTGGAAGAATACTGGTCAATGGACCCCTTACTACCCTCATCCACCTTCAATAAGTACATGGCGAGAGATCGCTTCCGGAACATCATGGGAAACCTGCACTTAGCCAACAACAATGTACCTTCCCAAACCGACCCACTCTGGAAGATCCGGGAGATTCTGAGCAGAATGAAGAAATAGTTTGTCATTCTTCCACCGCTTTCAGAAGGTTGTCATAGACGAATCCTTGGTTTTGTTCAGAGGACATCTTAGGTTTGTACAGTACATTCCAAGCAAACACCATTGCTTTGAAATCAAGTTCTTTGTACTGTGCAACTGTAAGACGGGGTACATCCTTGACTTCGTCATCTATTCAGCCAGCACTGTCGTTCTGGACAAAACACATCCCCTTGGCTTCTCAGGTTGTGTAGTGAAAGTGCTGCTTGAAAGGTATTTTGGTGGGAATCATGTGCTGTATACTGACAACTGTTAAACAGCACCGAAACTTGCTAAATATCTTTCAGATCACGGCATCGGCTCCTGTGGCACTGTGAAGAGCAATTGTGCCCACTTCCCCAAATTCCCAGAGGCAGGAAACTAGCAGTGAGGAGACATGCACCTACGCAAGTCTGAGAAATGCTGGCAATACGGTGGCATGACAAGAGGGTCGTGCACATGCTCACCACCGTACACAAGGGGGAAATGAAAGACAGTGGGAAGGTCAACCGTAGGACAGGCGAACCTGTGAGGAAACCTGATGCTGTCATCGACTATAATATCAAAATGCAGCTGGTGGACAAGTCCGACATGATTGGAGAGATCGACTGCCTCAGGAAGAATACTAGGTGGTACAGGAAAGTTTTTCTGCATCTCATTGACATGACGATGCGGAACGCCTTCATCCCGTACAAGATGAAGGTAAAGCCACCCAAGTCCTTCTCCCTGAGGTTGTTCACCAGGACTTGTGTTCAGCAGCTGCTTGAGGGATATGGTAGGGTAACAGCAGCAACTCCAAGGCGCCATGCTGTAAGACTTACCGACAGACTTGAGCAGAGGGCGTACAAAGAGTCGGCACAGAGTGGTGCAAATACCTGCCACAACCAAGAGGAAGGCTGCGATCCGCAGGTGCCAGGTGTGTGCACACGCCACCCGACGCACACCTGAGCACAAACGCACCTCTTGGCAGTGCGCTGAGTGCCAGGTTCCCATCTGCATTACCTGCTTTTTTTACTACCACAGCCTGAAGCAGTTCTAAAAGTGCAAGTGGAAAATGTACATAATGTGTAAATAGCAAGTGAAAGCAATGGACGTAAATACGATGGAACAGTGTAATATAGTTTTATAAGTTACTGCAAGTGACAGTGCATAACATAGCGAGAGTAAAATAGAAGTTTGATATTGAAAATACAATAGAAAATGTAAATAGAAATGTAAATAATTAGTAATACAAGAATATGAGTACAAATACTTGAAGTTATGACAGTGAAAGTGAAACCTTGGCTCTACAGATTTTACTGAAAGAGAAATTGAATGCCTACAGTGACAATAAACTACTATTACTGAAGGAAACTTATGGATAAAGACTGCATATATATATATGTGTGTTATATAGTAATAGGAATATAAAGTGTGAGTGTTTTTATGAATAATAAATGACAGAATACCAGCGGGGAACGAGCACAAGTGGGAGGCTCGTATGCGCTCGTAATCTTTCATTGCTTTCACAGTGCTTTTTTTTTGGAGTATGGATTTCAAACTATTAGAAAATCATTAAATAGTGTTTATAATGATAATATCAGGATAATCATATTACGGGGTTTCGGGAAGTGTAAAGTGGAGACTTCGTTACCCAACTTCAGAGGTTTCCACAAGTCCTATGGTACTCGACGAAGGCTCAACAAACATCCCAGGAGAAAGCTGAAGGTACGTGCCATAGACATATATAATTATAATATTCTAGGACTAATAACTAATTTTTGGCACATATTTTTAGAAAGTCTGTCGGAGCGCTAATATCCTAGCAGGACACGCAAGTCGCGTCAAAACAACCCCGCGGTTTAGGGGTTAAACAAGGATAACTGGAAGCTCTTCTGCCATATGGCTTCCCCTTGGAAAGATCTCCTTGAGGGAATGATGCATTAGGTCTGTAGGACTCATTGCATCAGAGCAAGAATAAGGAAGTAATTAGACTACAGTTGTATCACCGTCATACTGAAGATGTTTGACCATATGAATAGTAATTACCCTAAAGGTAGCAAATTTTTCTCATTTAAATCAGCTGAAAGACAATGCTGCACTGTATTTACGCTCTTGTGAAGAGTAACATACCATAACAGTGTAATCAGATTTCTTGTTGGTGCTGCATATCATATCTGTAATGAGTTCACACTGAGGTATGGGGGCCGAAATCCCCGTTAGTCCCCACTAAAAATTCAGGGGGGAAACAGCCCTCCTAGTCCCCCCACTACCTGTGCCCCTGCTAAAATCTTTCTATAAGGTCTATAGCCCTCTGCATCATGTCCGCAGTAGTAACTGTGCTTCTCGAGCAATTGTTGTGAAAAATTCATTAACCTCACATGAGGTGGACATAGAGGTTGAATGCATTCCGTGCTGAGACGTCAAGTAAGTGTAGGAAGAGCTTGACATACCAAGACACAATCTTCCTGACTCGCTCATTGTTACCACTTTGCATGTCGCACTTATCATCTAAGCTCGTGTAAGTGTATTTGTGAACTTCGTCAGGCTTCTTGATTCACTGGCCCGCCCTATGTTCAGCCATGTACCTGGGAATTATATCTCCGCAGTGGACGGTGCTCAGCGTATGACCTTGTGCTTGGAAACCCTCTGCAACGCAGCATTTCCATCGTTGAAATCGTTGCTGAAATGAATTGTGATAGTGGAAATGTTGTAGGAAGGTTTAATACACTAGATTTTGAAGCTCTGTAGATTAGACTAGATACAAAAGAAAGTGCTTGAAAGTGGCAGGGTGCTGTAGTTGCACCTTCATATACAGAAAGGATGAGAGAAGTTTATCTGGGCGTCACAGGAATATCTGCTTGGTAAGTGTAGTAAGATAGGTGTATTGTAGAGTACTAATTGAGAGGGCGAAGGCAATTGCAGAAAAGCTATTGTGTGAGAAGCAGGGTGCATGGAAGGATGGCAGGGGATATGTTGATGAAACATTTGCACTGGCTGTGGTATAAGACAGAAAAGGTCTTGGAGTTTGATAGATGCATGAAGCATTTGGAGTTGACACAGTAAATTAGGTTCATTGTGGATGGTACTGTAGTTCATATTATTTTTTTTTTATCTAACTTGACTAATATCATTAACTCATTTCACGTTGATTGATTCAGAGGTCTACTGAGGAAACTGACCCACGTCTTATGACAGGGACTTATCGAATTTCATGCAACCACATCTTAGTATTGTAGTTTTGAGAGTGGTCAATTTCCTTCAAGTAAAAACAATCCGACTCTAGGAGTATACGGGGTAGAAAGTACACTACACAAAGCTTTGCATAGATATAAGATGAAGCAAAAGCATCTGTAACGGTGGATGGTGCGTTGAGAAACTGAGCATATATATTTTTTTAATTAAACTTACCTGTGTTATGTCACCATGTCTGCTTAATGTGAATGTAAATGAAATATCGAGAAATGTGACAAGAGGACACGTGGAGGGGGAATGGTTCTAAAGTGAGAGTAATTATTTGGAACTGTCTGAATTTCTGTTTGCAGTAGATTTTTTTTTTTATGCGAGGAAGAAGGAACCAAAGGCCATGAGCCCGCAGTAACAGTTCCCTCCAAGAGAAAAACAAAATACAATAGAGAGCCAAATTCAAGATCCGATCATTTTGAGATGCCTGGACACACTACGTTTGAAAGACTGGAGATCATAGGCAGGAGGAAATACAGACAGAGGGAGACAGTTCCAGAGCTGACCTGTTGCATAAATGAAAGACTGGGAGTAACGGTTAACTCTTGCATTAGAGAGTTGGACAGAAAAGGGATGAGAGTTTGCTGCCAGACGGGTGCTACGCGCCCGTCGTAGAGGTGGAGGAATGCAAGCAGACAGTTCAGAGGAGCAGTGACCATTAAAGTAGCGATAGAAAAGAGATAAAGATGCAACAGTGCGGCGAAGAGACAGAGGTTGAAGGGAGTCAGTAAGAGGAGGAGAGTTAATGAGACGAAAAGCCTTTGACTCCACCCTATTGAGAAGAGCTGTATGTGGGGAGCCTCCCCACACATGAGAGTTGTACTCCACACAGGGGCGGATAAAACCCCTGTATAGAGTCAACAATTGTGCAGGGGTAAAGAAAGAGCGGAGTCGGCTTAGCACACCCAATCTCTTGGAAGCAGATTTTACAAGAGATGTAATATGATCTTTCCAAGATAAGTCCTGAGTAAATGAAACCCCAAGCATGTTCAAGGATGATGCAGGATTCATCTGAATATTATTAAACATTAGTGGGTATACCTGTGGAAGATTTTGTCGGGTTGATAGGTGTAAGAACTGAGTCTTAGATGCATTAAAGACAACCATATTATTTTTACCCCAGTCAGAGATATGAGCCAAGTCAGACATTAGGTGTGCCATAGCCTCATCCCTTGTTTCTTGAAGTAACTGTTGAGATGGGCGTTGCGGGAACCGAATGGAAAGATGAAGGGTGGAGTCATCAGCGTATGAGTGGATAGGGTTAGATGTACAGCTTAGAAGATCTTTGATGAATAAAAGGAAGAGAGTTGGTGATAGGACAGAGCCCTGAGGAACACCACTGTTGATAGATCTAGGAGAAGAACGATGGCTGTCTACGACAGCGGCTATAGAACGACCAGAAAGGAAGCTAGCGATGAAGGCACAGATAGAAGGATAGAAACCGTAGGAGGGCAGTTTGGAAATTAAAGATTTATGCCAGACTCGATCGAAAGCCTTTGAGATGTCAAGTGCAATGGCAAAGCTTTCGCCAAAGTCCCGAAAGGAGGATGACCAGGAGTCTGAAAGGTATGTGAGAAGATCGCCAGTGGAGCGTCCCTGACGGAACCCATACTGACGATCGGAAAGAAGGTTGTGATAGGAAAGATGCCTTAAAATTTTTTTATTAAGAATTGACTCGAAAACTTTTGAAATACAGGACGTTAAAGCAATTGGACGATAGTTGGAGGGTTGGGAGTGGTCACCCTTCTTTGGGACTGGCTGAATGAAAGCAAACTTCCAGCAAGAAGGAAAGGTACAAGTTGACAGACAAAGGCGAAATAGTTTGCCTAGGCAGGGTGTAAGCACAGAAGCACAGTTTTTGAGAACAACAGGAGGGACTCCATCAGGCCCATATGCCTTGTTAGTACTGAGGCCAGTAATGGCAGAAAATACATCAACTGAAGAAATTTTAATGTCAGCCATGAGGAAGTCAGAGGGGGAAGTGATGGAGGAACAGCACCGGAATCGTCTAAGGTGGAATTGGAGGAGAAAGTCTGTGCGAAGAGATCTGCTTTATCAGTAGAAGAAATAGCTACAGAACCATCAGAGTAGAAAAGAGGAGGGAAGGATGATGAGGTAAAGTTGTTAGAAAGATTTTTGGCAAGGTGCCAGAAGGAGCGAGAAGAATTCGAGTTGGAGAGTTGAGAGCATTTAGTATGGATGAAATTATTTTTAGTAGAGCGAAGAACAGACTTAGCACGATTCCGGGCAGAAACGTAAAGATTATGTGATTCAGGGTGGGTTGGCTCCGGTACCTGTCTGTTAATTGCAGATATAGATGTGAAGCTTCAGAGTCTGGTAGAAAATTTTACAAAGACAAAATTAACAATGATTCCAGAGAGGAACAAAGCGATGGTGCAAGAAACGTATGCAAAGACTAGTTTTAGGATGAGAGTGGTTGGCGTAAACCAGGAAAATATACTGTTAATCTAGTATTAGGCAGTGTTGTGAACAAGGGTGGTAGAAAGATCAGGAATTGAAAGAAAGGGTGCAGGGCAGAAGGAAGGTGGCGGAGACATTACGAGTAGTTGCGAGAAATGTGAATATAAACGTGGGAGTGAGGAGAACATTGCATGAGAGTATATAATTTCCAACTAAACGTTTAGTAATGAAGCGTGGACAGTGATTGAGGGATATAAAATTAGTGACAGCTGTTAGACAGGCATGGAGTAATAAACGGACAAATGAAGGGATTCGTGAAAAATGTAGTGTAAAGGCTGATAATGAGAGAGAGAGAGAGAGAGAGAGAGAGAGAGAGAGAGAGAGAGAGAGAGAGAGAGAGAGAGAGAGAGAGAGAGAACACTCCTGCGAAGAAAAAGCAAGAAGTTGACCGGCAAAACCTATATATGTGACCCGAGTGAAAGGAAAGATGACCGAGTCGTGTAGCGACAAGGTGCGAAGTGTGTAGGGAAGAAAGATGTGTCATGGGAAGAGAAATCATTACTGAGCAGGGACAGGACCGCCCTGGCGGTTCTTTCATTGAGGCCATTAATCACATGATGCATCATCAGGTAACTGGTAATAGATACAGTACTGCGAAAGGATATATTCTGCTGAGTGAAGATTCTGGCCAGCAGTTGGTGGTGAACTAATCTTAATGAAGATGAATGTATTGTATTTTAACAATGCTATATTCATTCATTTGCAGACTTATTTTACAATCAAATTGTTTCATATTTTTTCACCTTTTATAGAGCACGTAACTAACAATTACAATATTTACAGCGACTATTCCCAAAAGAACCTAGTAATATTTAGTAAATAATATAGTTTTCATGTATCAGTGGCGGCCATATTAGAGAGTGAAAATTATTCAGTGTAATCCGTCTGGCCTTCTTGGATTTCAAAATTAGCACCTACTGATAAGGCAAAAAAAAAAAAAAAAAATTATCTATAACAGGTCGACCCACCCACTGGTTGAAAATTACGAAAGATTCTGAGCCAGTGAAATTACGACCCTTGGAACAGACATAAAAATGGCATCATGATAATAAAAAAATAATTAAAGAAAAAGAAACGAAAGAAAGAAAAAAATATGCAGCATGATACTGTGCCCAGGAGCAGCCCTTGATTTTTGAGATACATGCTGTACTGTAAAGTCGTTTCAGTTACTGTCAGAACCAAATATTCTATTACTTAGTAACTTTCTTTTTAGTAAAGCCTTACGTACTTAACATCTGATAAAAGGAAATCCTTCACTTAGTTTGTTCACATTGATCAGACAAAACTTTTGCTCTTTTGCAGTTTGTTTCTCGATGCTCATTGGTAGAATATACAGTACTTGGGCTCAACATCCATTCCATAGCACTTCTTCATGACTGGCACCATGTTCTATTGTTAGTCTTCTGTTACACTTCAACATTCAAGAGGGAGATATGGCAGTTTTAAGCCAGGTTAAAGTGGGTAGAGAATACTTTTTTTCCTGGGGGTGCTGGGCGAGGGGCATACTCGCAGAGGTGCCGAGACAGGTGGGTATTTAGGGAAGGTTCTAGAACAACTGTCCCCTGGAGAAGGGGGTGGGCAGTTGAATCGTCCCCAAAAGTTGAATCAGGCAGACTGTACTCCTTGAACGAGAGGAAAATCAATAACACTTCCCATGCAAATGGCAATTAAACCCATACGGCGTAACTTATATTATTTCAACCTTGCTACTACTAGGCATTTATATTCAACTTAGAGAGACTCTGATAATAAAAGTATAAAGGTTATATCTAATCCTTTCATTTCGAAATGTCTGCTCCGATGTAAATAACATAAACTGGTGACAAAACCATAAAAGACATCACCATATTAAGAAAAAAAAAAAAAGAAACATAAAAGGTGCCAACTTGTGAGTGGGGTGAAAAATTACAGGGAAAACCGTCGTCTTTGAACTACAATCTACTCCTGCTGCTGCCCGCCATGAACAGATTAATTTATATATCGGTGGTTCAGTGATGGTAGTCAAGGACAAAAGTTTGCATAACATTTCTTCTTCTGGCTATCATCCTTATGCTTGGAGTCGCTTAGCACATAGCTAATTCTTTCTATGTCTGTAAGTAAGAATACATCAGCTTTAGTTAAATGGCCTAACGCAGCCTCTTTAAATGTGGCAGGATTATAATATTTCTTAAGCATGTTCCTCTCTGTCAAAAAAGGCTGATATTTCCAGCCTTTGTACCATGAACTTTTGAGTTCAACTGTATATCATGAAGCACGGGAAGATGTGGTTATTTATATTCTGAGGCATCTCTTCTCCGGTTTAATGCCCTAAAGAAGTACTAAAGTATGACTATGTTCAACAGGTGTTGCATGCTAATGAAAGCTCGTGGCCAAGCATCCTCTGAAGTTATTCCTGTGTTAACTTTCTTCCAGACAACAAAAAATGCTCTCAACGATTTCGCATCATACACATGACCCAGTAGGAACATTTTATAATCCCTAGCCTAGATGAAAGGCAAAGCCTAAATAGAAACAAAAAATCGTCTAAAGACGGCAAGAGCTGAATAGTTAAGGATTCTCATATCCTGAAATGTTGAGAACAATTCCTACGATAGTGTCATTTGTAGTTTTTGTTTCATGTCAGTAACCTTTAATCGATCTATCTGTCTATCGTTAGACGTTCCGTTCCGTTAGGAGTGGCCACAAACGAATTAAATTCACTTCCCCCTGTCCTCTGCCATTTGGCTGCCCTCTCGCTAACCCACATCCCCATTGTCCATATGCCTCTTCACTCATTCCTTCCATCTTATCTTCGGTTACCTAATCCCCTTCCACCCCCTCCACCTCAATCATATACAGAACAGTCTCCTTGTCAGTCTGTCATTCTCCATACACACCACATAATCAAACTATCTCAGAGGATATCAAAACTTTGTTCTTTTGTAAATCCACTTTTTCATTTCGTTTCTTACACACCTTCAAACCTATTTACCAAGCCTTGCAACGTTCATTCATCTTCATTTAACTGTAATGTATAGTCAGCAAACCGCTGCACAGGTAATTTCCAAACCTCCAATTTTCTCAGTTCTGACATTTCTTGATCCTGCCCTACATTACAGTGTATATATATATATATATATATATATATATATATATATATATATATATATATATATATATATATATATATATATATTAATAAAGCCATGTACTCATAACCAATACACCAGTCCTGTATGAGACAGCCTTTGTATGTATTCAGTATGGACGGTGGGTGTTAGAGCCGAGGTCGTGACATGTAGAGGTGTATGGTATATAGGAGGACTACTGGGCCTTAGGAAGAGGCTGTGAAACCTATACCCAGAGTCGGACACATAAAATATATATATATATATCTGTTTAACTTCAACATTCAGATCAAAGAACTCACTCAGTTCACTTTCCATGTGCACTGAGGCCCTTGTGCCGCCGTACTCTTGACAGCATTCAGTAATTTTCCATCCACTCCATACATCTTCAGCACATCCTCCACATTCCTTTTCTATCTATTCAGTCAATTATGCTTTCATCAGACCCATTAAGGCGGAAAGCAACTTCTTTCTTCGTATCTAAATGCTTTTCCATCGGATTTCTTAAAACGAATATCTGACCTGTACATCCTCTTCCTCTTCCTAAAGTCCCTTTGTTCCTCACAAGCAAATTTTTCGGTTAGCAACCTAATTATGTTGGGAAGTATCCTTCCATTATTTATCTTTCCCATTGCAGCACTAAGAAGGCAGATATCCGTATGATTATCATACACTTCTATTCTCCCTTTTTCCTATTTATAGGGGTACTACTATACTTAACGTTCAGTCCTCTGGAACTCCATCTTCCTCCCAGGCCAATCTTCATACCCATTCAATGATCTCTCTTCCAAATATTTTAATGTTTCGCGGCACTCTCCATTAATTTCCAGGGCTTTCCCCATTTTTGCTCCCAACATTGCCTCACACACCTCCATTCAACTGATCTCCCCCGCACCTCTCACATATTTTATTCTCCCAGTCATTCCCCATACACTAATATTCGTACTTGCATCACTTTCGTTCTGTATATTCTTCACTCATGAGAATGTTCTGAAAATCTGATCACATTCTCTCTCTTCTACACCAACATCATGCCATATTTATCTTTTACTCCTGTGCTACTTCTATTCTTACCCTGTCTCACTTTCATGACCACCTTCCAAAACAGTTTCTTATATTCACACCAATTTGCCGTTATATTTCTTCCAAATTTCTCATCCACCTTTTTCTTACTCTCTCTTATACTAGCTCTTCTCGTCTCTCCTCTTCTCAGCAGACAGTTCTCATTTCCATATCTGCACATCCTCCATCCCTGTGCTGCCCATCGAGTCACAATATTTTTTCATCTTTTCTATAGCTTGTTTCACCTCTTCATTCCACCATGCTGTTCTTGTTACCCTCTTTCTTGTTCTTTTTACACTGCGCACTATCTTGCATGCTGCACAGATTGTTTTGCGAATGCTTTACGTATTCTTCCCATCTTTTCATCTGCTTCAAGCTATATCTGCCCAGTCACCACTCTACTTCTGTTATATACTTTCCTTTTTCTCCCTTCTGCAGCCTCTCTGCTCTTTTTTCGGCAACTACTTCTTCTTGTCTTCGTCTGCATCTCTTCGCCCAACATTATTAACCCATTATTTTTGCCCCCCCCCTTCTCTCTCTCTCTCTCTCTCTCTCTCTCTCTCCATACACACACACACACACACACACACACACACACTTTTATATATATATATATATATATATATATATATATATATATATATATATATATATATATATATATATATATATGTGTGTGTGTGTGTGTGTGTGTGTGTGTGTGTACACATATAACTCTTTGGCATGAAGGGAATAAAACTTCCGCTAAATTACCAAGGATGAGAAGAACGAAGTGACACAATGATACTTTCAATTGTTCTTTCCTCTGACATGAGGCATCTCGGTTTACAAGCAATATACAACAACGACTCAAATGACATTTGCTTACGTGAAGTGTGTTGAGAATTTAACTGGAAACTGTCCGTCGTTTGCTGAAATGGGCAATTGAGAGCTACGGCACGGAAAGTCATCGCGATGACCAAAATATGGTAATGTTGGCGATACGCTGAATGCCAGGGGTTGGGTCTGCATTTGTGAGTGCTGGAAATGGTGTATCTCCGCGGCCGGAATACATATTGCCTGGTATCATTTGCCAATTCAGTTCATAAGGGCGAAACCTTTTTATTGATTTTACTCTGTTAATAATGCTAATTTTACATGGAACATCAGGCAGAAACGTAAATTTAGTTTATAAAATAACATAAATGATCTATATCTGAGGATGATTCAGGAACACTACATGCTGCATGAATCTGTTAGTATTACTTTGGCGACCGGGATGAATATCAGAAAATAGACATTAAAGATAAATGGTTTTTATCTTGAAGTCAGGTTGAAGTGGTGAAAACGATACAAACACGATGAATTCTCTTTAGCTTTACGGACTAATAAAATACACCAAGCACTTGTCCCTACCTTGTTACATATATATTCTAGGCCAGCCTGTGATGTAAGTGCAAATGTTACTCTTGGTATTATCATTTATCTTGCTAACCAGTCATTATAGTCTGTGACGAACCTGAGCACAAGTGAAAAATAAAATCTTCCAAAATATTAAGTACACGACTAAAACAGTTACACTCTCATTCCTGTCGTTTATCATTTTATGTATATTCGTTTCCAAAAGGGAGTCTCGGCATCTCACAACAGTAGGCTATGAAATGTGTTACAGTACAAATTTAAATTTACAGTCTATCAAAAAATTATAATCGGCGCACACTTTGCGTGAAACCATCTGACACAAGGGATTATGTCTACTGGAAACTCAATGATATTATTGCTCCTTCACAATCTTCCTTTCGTGTCGCACACAGTATCTCGTGTTTTTTATCACTCCTTATTTGGTAATGCTATTCTCTGCACGCTATAATGATACCAGATTATATTTCCTGGGTTGTTTAAGGCAGTTTTGATCGTTTCGGATATCATCGGACTTCTATATGACACATTATAAATAATTGTACAACTACTGTATATGGGTTGCCCAGAACTCTGTCTCTCTTCACTGTCTGTCGTTCCTCAATGAAGAACGTTACTAGTGTTACCCGCTGTGCTACGTTGAACGAGTAAAACAAACACAAACATCCTAAAACATAAAAACAAACAATAAAAGGCACATACGCACATACACAAGCAAAGACAGATGCAAGTATGCAAACACACACACACACACACACACACACACACACACACACACACACACACACCATCCATCATCTGAAACTTTATTGCTCCATCAGAAGCGTAGTGGTCCAGGGCTATGCAAATCAGACCACGCTAGCCACTCACCGCTGCGTAGTAATATGTGGGTAATAATGCCAACCTGCCCTCGGATGTTAAACCTTTCTGGGCCATATCTATACTCATTTTTTTTTATCGAGGCGAAGATGCACTTGACAGATTGGTAATTATTAGCTGAATGCAACGTTACTTCATAACCTATCATTATTAACTGACAACAAATATCTGAGGGGGAAATTTGGGTTAGTAAATATTTTTTGGACATGTTGCATTCAGCCAGTCATCACCAACCTGTCAAGTGCAACTTCGCCTCAGTAAAAAAAATGAAGTATAGTGGAAGCACCTGAACTCACTTGACACCCAGGCGTGCTGTTGGCTATATCGTTGCCATCTTAAGTGGTAAATGGTTTCCTGAGCTAGAAGAAACCATTTGGCGTGACACTCGATATACTCGTAGTGTAACCTGAAGGTAACACTGTATGAACTGAGAGAGAGAGAGAGAGAGAGAGAGAGAGAAAGTAAAATTCATTCAGTAAGACAACCAAGAAACACAAAGACGCACGACACACAAGCACAATTCAACACACTAAGACACACAAACACACATACACGCACACGAAAAACACACACTTAAACACATGCACACAAGCGCGTGCATACACACACACACACACACACACACACACACACACACACACACACACACACACACACACACACACACGCAAATTAAGTTAGCCCTGCCGTTAGCAAAAGTAAAGATGCAACCCTAGTAATAACACAGTCAAAGGTCGGGTATACAAGTCCTTGCCCCAGACTTCCTGCCCATAAAGGTACGATTCGTTTCCTTCACCCTTAGTCTTGCCGGCACACAATGTATGGTTCCTGACACGGAGGACGGTCTTCTATCTATCTGTTTATGTTTTTCTCTGTCCATAGCCAAATGCCGTAATCCTGTAGTGCATGGCAAAAAACAAATTACCTTGTTGCCCTGTCATATACAATTCGGTTGCCCTCCCTCCAACTCCCACCCCCATCTCTCACACTGTATATCTCCCCAGTCCATCCCTCCACATCATCCTTGGTCTCCTCTCCCTCTCCCTCTCCACCTTACTGACATACAGTCTTCTAGTCAGTGTCATATTCCTCACCCACTACATATGCCGAAATCGTCTTAAAATACATCCACAGTTACATCCACATCAATCCCACAAACTCTCTCACTTCCCCCTATGCCTGTCTGTCTGTATTTGACTTCACATGCTCCTCGGAGATAATTCGGTTCCACTGCTCTCACTCGACTTCCGTCCCTGTGACATGGTCCAAACTTTACTCACACAATATGTAGTTTTTCTTATTATTTTTGTTAAACTGACTAAGAATTAATTTCACATCTATTGTATAATCTTACCTGGAGAGAGAGAGAGAGAGAGAGAGAGAGAGAGAGAGAGAGAGAGAGAGAGAGAGAGAGAGAGAGAGAGATGCTGTAATGATAACCTATCTCCAGTGCTTCTGCCAGGGAGAAAATTTCTTTAAACATCTCACCTCGGCTACAGATCCATCTTTTTGTGACCAATGACCGGCTTCTTGTGTTTCTTCACCCATAAATGATGCTCTTTTATGCGATGCATCAGGGAGGAAAGTGTCGGATATATTTTAACTGTGAAGTAGATAAAGTGGACTACTAGGCAGACTTTTATCCCTGACACTATACAAGAAGCCGCGATGAAAGGAAGTTGTGGACAGAGATAAGACACCTGCGTTCAGAAACGTTACCATGTAAATAATCCTTCTTCCTCAGTTGTTCGTTTTGCATATTACACCTTTTCTCGTACTCTTGTTGTTATCTGAGTATAAATAAATGAGAGAGAGAGAGAGAGAGAGAGAGAGAGAGAGAGAGAGAGAGAGAGAGAGAGAGAGAGAGAGAGGACTGGTTTACAGAATAACATGGTCACAGATAGGTAAACTGATAACATGAAAAAAAAAAAAAGAAACTCTAGGTCAGCGACCCTCAAAAAGGGATTTGCTTCCCCACAGGCGTATGTATGAGGATTTCCAGGGAATACTTGCAAGGTTCGTGAAAAATTAATAAAGCATAAAATACATCTGATAAATGTATGGATATGTAAGGATGCCAATGCGCCAAAAACCATTAGAACAAAGTCAAGGCACTAAAAGGATATGCATCCCCAACCCTACATTTTTTATGACAGTTCTATCCGACAAAGAGAGTATGTTTTCATCCCTGTTTGTTTTTTTGTTTATTTATCTGTCAGCATAATTACTCAAACTAAAAGAGAGAATTGGATTAAATTTGGTGGGTAGATAGCCCATGTCACAGTGCACAATCGATTAACTTTTGGGACCGATGCAGATCGTATTGCAGACTGTGGATCCGGAAAACACTTTTTGCGAGATCGTAATCAGTGATGAGAAACCCTAACCCATTATGAAGAGTGGTTTGGAAATTACGTTGCCCTTGTCGGAGAGATGCGCTCCACTGAGTGCCTCTTTAGTTTTAATTAATGCATTACTGATTTACGATTGTACGATAATTATGACACATTTTTAGTGCACTTAAGTTTAAATAATTTTATACAATAATGATATTTACTGGAGTAAAAAAAGAAAAGAGTTGGAATTAGGTTATATATATATATATATATATATATATATATATATATATATATATATATATATATATATATATATATATATATATATATATATATATATATATATATATATATATATATATGCTTTTACTGCCTCGACCTTGTTCCAGTGGCTTTTAGCTCACTGCCATCCCATCATCTTCATGCATTTTATAAATTGTATTTTTACACCTGACTCTAATTTTTAAAGCTCCTGCGTTAGAAAGTAATTAAGGTTTTTCTACGTTAATCGACTTAGAAGAGTGCAGTAGTAGCGAATGGATTAATAAAGGCTCAAACTAATTTCTTACCGTTCAATTAGTGTCTCTGGAGCTACATAAAATTGTCTTGAGAAAAAAAAAAAAAAGAGAATCCCAAAAATGCAACACCCGCATCTTGCGGATGGTCTTCCATCAAACACTGGGCTCCGTCCTGTGACCTTGGCCATTGATCAGTTGTTCTCAAACTTGAATTATTTCATTCCTGCGTTATCAACAACCCTTCCACTAAGGTTGGTCTAAACTGGATAGAAATATTTCATGTTGACTTTGCCCTGTGCCCCTGACCAGAAACCTATTGCTTCTAAAATAGAAGGAGTTCATCCTTTGGCTGACCATAAACCTCTCCACCATAGCTGACCCATACTGAATATAATTTTTTAAAGCTAAAGGGCCAAGACTTTGACCATGTCGTGTGACCCATACCTGCGACCGATTGATCTCATATCTGAGTCTATTCACCCTTTGCTGACGTTCATCCACAAAGTCTGGTCAGAATCGGATTACAACTGTGGAGGTTGTCCTATCTCCTACCTCCGTAGAATGAAACCTCTCAGTGGAAAAGGAAAGCGATCAGTGAAGCCATTTTAGAACTAAGCAGCTCTAAGACAGAAGAAGAAAAGAAAATTAATGGAAGAGGAATATGGAGAAATCGGGGAATGAACAAACTGCTTTTTAGGGTTCTGACGTCAGGATTTAGAAACTTTAGTTGTTCCGGGTACAGAAACGATTGAAGATTAAGGTTAGATAATAATATAGACGTGTAATGTTTATGTATGGGAATTACCATGGATTTTGCTTGATAATGCTAATTGGCGCATCGGAGCCATCCCCACATAGTGTCCACAAGCATTCAAACAGAATATAGCTACTTATATTAATAGCATCATTCCTCACATAATACTGAAAATTGAGAAACTTGTTTCCATAAAACGTGCTAATACTGAAATAGTGTTGTAACAGTGTGTGCTTACTTATTTGCTTGATATACAGTAGTAATTACGAGTTCAACAATTTAACAACAGCTTACAAGGAGACTACACGTGGGGGCGCCGTGCACACTCAGTAAAACTGCTGCGGCATCCGCCTGGAAGCTGAACCTCCACTTCCCTGCACCTCTCCGTGGGAAGGGCAGTGATCCAACCCTGGTGAGGAGTTGTCAACCGCAAGGGAGCGCCGGCTTCTTACACGGTGTATGTACTGTACTGTACATGAAAGGGGGCCTCGCAAAAGTTTCTTACCTATGGTCGACGGGTCTGTTCGGCTAGAAAGACCGAGGTTAAGTAACACCACCACCACCAGTAACAACAGCCACTATGTTTTCGTTTTATAATAAATTAGTGTTAATAGAGTACCAATCTACAGTATAATTAGTGCTTCAGTCATAGGGATGTGGATCGATGATTTAATGAATCGCTGGGTATGTGGTAGGAAAATGTTTGAGAAGCCCTGATTTAGATGAAGAGGCACAATATATCGCTAAAAAAAATTGTTTTACAAAGACTACAATGCCACCTTTAATGGGGCCTCAAGAAACCTAGCCCCCTATGTTTGTCTCGGCGGCAGTTATCAGAAAATTCATGTGATGTCCGCATAAGGTATCATGATGCTAGATGTGTAAATTTGGAGAAAAATAAGAAACAAAAGACTTTCCGTCATGCCTGTCCACTGCACAATGATCATAAATATCTTGAATTATATGACGACCATTTTATACAGTATTTTTAAAAGTTACTACAACACGATTTAATTCAATTTTAAGCCAGGCCTACCAGTCCTATATTGAAGAGGGTAACTGAAGCTATATCAACCACTTCAACTCGAAAAATATCTCCAGTATATAGTAAAATCATGTGGAGGAAGTAAAAAAATCAAACTCAATAGATTCAAGGCTCAAGCCAATAAGCAATACTTGATGAGCCCAGTTCCTCTCCAAGTTCCCAAACAGAAGGGCAAGCGCAAGGGGAAAAAAGTCCATCAGTCTGATCGCATCGAGAAAGGAAGCCGAGTTAGTTCAGTTGCAGGATGGATACGCTAACCAGTACACCACGGCTGCCCCGTGTTGTGGACTGAATGAAACAAAGAAAAAAAAAATCCAAGATTCGTTCCGTCACTCAGGAACTTCTCAGTTGAACCTTGAGAGAAATATCAACACAAGTGCCGCTGTCAGCAGCATACAGTCTGGATGAAGAAAGACCTTGATTTGCGTAACAACCAAAGAAATTTAATTGTAAGACACCAGTTACAACCCAGTTGTCTAACTGTCCCCAGACTGTACTTACTCTTGTTGTTGTTGTTGTTATGTTTACTTTTGGCGATAAAAAATCCTGGTCACAGATTATGTTGAGTAAAGAGATAGGGTGCAGTGAAGCCAAGCTATAAATGTGCTGGGGCAGAAAATTAATTCATTCATTCATCAGTAAGCTGTAATCTCTTCGAGCACATCACTTACGTTACTCCTGCCATCGAGACAGTTTCATGAAGATTCGGAGACTTTTTTTTTTTTCTTTTTACAGGAGTTTAATATAGCATTGCTTAACTACTTTACAAGGAGAGGTTTCTCTGGTTTGAGTAAAATCATACGGAAATAACAGCAGTAAACCAATAAAATACTTCCTCCGACCCATGAGGTTAAGGGTAAGGGTGAAGTACATGATCCTGTCTCAAGAAAGCGTACTGCAAGTTCCAAGCCATAACCACATCATGTTTTCCGCAGAGCAGTGAAGGGAGAGTGCACAATATTATCATGTCTCTTGTTTTTCTTATTTAAGAAAATCCTAGATACATGATGAAAATTATCGAATGTAATGTGTTTGCAGAAAGAACAACGAAAGGAGAGTACAGAAACTGAGTCTCGGTAATCATCCTCCGAAAACAAACCCAGTCTACGAAACGGAATCTCAGTGCTTAGTTTCTGTGTCCATGCTGCTCATGATGAAGCGTTTTTTTTTTTATTTTTTTTATTTACTCATTTTTTACTGAAGCATAGAGTCAAACACTAGGTAGCCTCCCGAGTGAGATCTACATCTTTGGGAAAAATATGACCAATTTACTTTTACAGCCTTTCATCGTCATTCCCCAGTATATGAAAAGCAGTCAGTAACTAATGATCAGTGACCTTTGACTCTGAAAGTTATAGCTATGAATAAATTATTACTGAATTTTGTCCATTCATGTGTAAATAAAAAATATTTAATACAAGAAGTTACTTTAATTATAGCTACTATGTATTTTTCTGTATCAATTCGTGAATGAGACTAGACATAAGTAAACAAATATCTACGTTAGCTGTAAACACAATAATCAGTGTCCCCGCAACAAACCAAACAATCTGTCTGTAAACATAACACTCACTCGGATTGGTTGAGAATGTAACAGAACTCGCTGTGAAATTCGGGCAAGTCATTGGAATGTGATAACGCTATTAGTTCATGATATATAGTAAAGCGGTTGAGGTAGAGGGGAACGCCGATTATTGCTTTCGTCAGTACATAAATTAAATACAACAGAGAAATTCATCAGTCATTATGTGAAACTTATCTCGTCTGTTTTAACCGTCATTTTCTTTCATTAAGGTATCTTATTATGCCCTATCACACACACACACACACACACACACACACACACACACACACACACACACACACACACACACACACACACACACACACACACACACAGTTTAATCTGAGTGTCTTTATATATACACTCGAAAGCACTAATTTCTCCCCCCCCCCCCCATTGCAGCCGGAGTCGCGGCCAGTGAGCGACCAGGCGATCGAACACTCCACAGCCACCACTCCTACCAACCTCAATGTAAGCGTTGCTGGATAGATGTGGAACTGCCAAAGTTGGTGATGTTACAATGTGTCATGATTGTTTTTATAGACAATCAGAACCAGTAGGGGTAAGTATGTATAGGTATTTAATGTGTAATACTGTGATGTTATCCACAACATATGAGAATGGCACGAAAATGAAAGAAGACTTACAATGTACTGTGTTATTGTCTGTATACTTATGTCCTGTGTTATGATGTTTTCAAACAAGTGTAGCATGGTAAACAGTATCTGCTGAAAGATGTATTTTCTCATCCATTCTCACTTCCACCTCCACCACCTTTCTCTCTGGGTTCCTGTAGCCACCGAAAGCCTCTCTTACCCTCTCATCCCCCACTCCCACCCATTATTAACGACATAACAAAGATAATGATGAAATGATCCGTCAGGTAATGATCACATCAATATTATCCTACACCTCTGTATGAAGCTCCAACAAATCAGTAACATACAATACCTCGGTATACCTGCCAACTATTTCATCCTGTAGTAATCTGTTACGTGACATACACACTGCAAGTTGGACCTTGCGTTACTAGGACATACGGGTTGTTTATCGTTAACACAGGTTACGTGTGGTTTTGGACATCATTAATTTATATTAACGTGGCAATTTAAGCCTTACAATATAAACACGTAAGGTTTATGTTCCTGTCATTATTGGATGGGCGAAACGAATCAGGGATCGGCTTTGACGAACCACAAACTCTCTGCCTTAACGAAAATATTCGACCTCTTGTCACAAGAGTGATACAATGTCATTATGTATATGACTGACCCACATTTAGTCGTATACATAATGACATTGTGTCACTGTTGTGACAAGAGGTCGGAATATTTTCGTTAAACCAGAGAGTTTGTGGTTCGTCAGAACCGATCCATGATTCGTGTCGTTCATCCAATAATGGCAGGAACATAAACCTTACGCGTTTATAATGTAAGGCTTAAATTGCCACGTTATTATGAATTAATGGACGTCCAAAACCAAACATAACCCGTGTCAGTGATAAACAACCCGTATATCCTTGTAACACAAGGTCAAACTTGCAGTGTGTATGTCACGTAACAACTTACAATAGGATGAAAGATTTGGCAGGTATACCGGAGTATTATATGTTACTGATTAGTTGGTGCTTAAAACAGAGGTGTATGATAATGTAATCAATACCTGATGGATCATTTCATCATTATCGTAGTTATGTTGGTTAACATAGGCTAGGGGTGGGAGGCGAGAGGGTAAGAGAGGCATTTGGTGGAGACAGGAACCCAGAGAGAACGGTGGTGGAGGTGGGAGCGAGAATGGATAAGACACCATATCTTGCAACAGATGCGGTTAACTATAGTACACTTATTTGTAACATTATAATATAGAACGTAAGTATATAGACAATAGCATATAATACATTATAGGCCTTCTTTCATTTTCGTGCCATTCTCATACGTTGGGGATAACTACAGTCTTACACACTAAATACCTTTATATAATTACCCCTACTGATTCTGATTGTCTATAAAAACAGTCATGACACATTGTAACATCAACAGCTTTGGTCGTTCCACATCTAAACAACAACATTTATCCTGGGGTTCGGGTAGGAGTGGTGGATTTTGGGTGTTCGATCGCGTGGTCGCTCTCTGGCCGCGACTCCCGCTACCAGGGGGAAGAAATTAGTGCTTTCGGGTGTACAGGAAACATTACTTGTTTACGCGTAATTACCTAATGTGAATAAAGTAGTCATTCAAATTCCAGAGACATATTAATTCAGCCTTTCTTTGAAGTTAGCCTGTGTATGAGTGATTCATATTTACCAAAGTGTCTTCTGATTTTAGTAAAGGAAGTAGAGTTGGTACTAATGTTTTTAGTGTGAAGTATCAGTTGTTGCTATTGCTTAACCCCGTTCTGTCCGGCCAAGCAAACCCGTCAACCACAGGTTAGCAACTGCTTCTGCGGGACCGTCCTACAGGTACAATACAGTATGTGGGGATCCGGCGACTCCCTGCGGTAGACAGCGCCTCACCGGGGTCAGATCAGGGTCCTTCCCAGGGCGAGGTGTTGGGTAATACGATGAGGTATGTTTCCCTGGTAGACGGTGCAGCGGCTCCACCTAGGGTGCTCAGCGCCACCGTGTGTAGGCTCCCCTTCAGCGCCGTGAATTATCAGTAAGAGTGTCATGCAAGATTCATCAGATACATATTGTACTAAGTGTACAAGATGACGTTGATGGTTCTAGAATATCCTCCATGTATCTGTTCGCCAATAGCATTTTCCTTCTAAGTTATCGAGAAGTCGATATGGGACAAAACCATGTGGGAATATTACGCATTATCATCATAAAAGATATATTATCTAATGTGTTAAAGAAAATGGTAAACGAGTTAGAGCAGGTGACGTATGACCAGGTGGAGAGCAGGTACAGGTGACGGAGAATAGGTAAGAGATTTGACTGCTGCCCCAATCAATTTGCTTGACAGCAGGACCAGGTGGCGTATGGCAGTAAGTGTGTTCAGTCCATGGACTTGGCTCACCCAATTATTCGGTATACGGCAACAGACATGCAGTATAATATTGCTTATGAATTCATAGTTATCTCAGTTGCACCAGCATCAATCTTCATCGTTATAATGCTACACTGAACATCTTCAGTTACTGTCTCACGCCCTTTTTATGAAAATACATAGGCCACTCTGACCCTATTAGACCACTGAGCTTCACAAAGGAACCCAGCTGCCTGCAGTTCTGCACATTGGAAGAGACACTTGCACACTACAATACCTTGCACTACCTTTATCATCAATAAGACAGATTGGAAAACCATGAGCAGCGTATATAGATGTAAACCAACTGACTTGCAATTCTTAACTGCTCGGAGGTAAAATACAGTACATTGCTCAGAGACATCTAAGCTAATTGTCACACACGACTAAAGAACTGTTTATTACGTATCTATAGGTCATTGTTTTGGAGACGATAATTTGTGTTGACTCAAAGGGTTCATTCGTGCATTCATCCGGGAACTACACCTTGTTTATAGGATTGGTCTAAAGGTTTGCTAGTGCCATCTAAGTTTAATGGGGGTTTGTCTGAAGCCTCGTTTTGTTTCTCGTGATTTTGTTCGAGATGTGAATTAATTCACAGTTGCTTTAGTGTTAATTTATTTCCATAATGCATATTATGGAAATGGTTATGGCATTTCCATGTAAGAAGCAGAGGTATATACTTTGTATGAGAACTTATAAAATTATACTTTAATGGTAAAGGTAAAGTTCAGGTTATCTGATAACTGATTGGTGGGGAAAGGTATTTGATCCCTGATTGGTTGAGGATCAGTATAGGTGAGGTGAGGGTTAAAATCTTTAGAGACGAGGAGTGACTTAGGATTTCCGACGTGGAAAAGACATAGTACCTGCATTCCACCTTGGAAATTGTGAAACTTTGCTCACGCTGGATTATTACTGAGACTGTGCTCACTCTTGATTGCGATTAGTGTGGGAACTATGACTGTTTACCCTGTGTCAACGGGACAGGAAAATTGCTCTTGTAAACAAAGGGAGAGACTTTGCTCACACCATGAAAGTAAGATTGAAAAATCAAGTCTGTATATATGTAAATATGTTATTGTTGAGTTAAATAAAGACAAAATCACCTGGGCTTCTCTTTTTTCCCCAACTTTACACTCTAGTGTGCCCGTGAAAATACTAATCCAGGTGAAATTAAACCATTACACTGACATTATCAGCACCGGAGCAGTGAAAACTAGGAGTGAGACACCTTTCACTGGGAGAGAGGTTGCAAATATGAGCTGTGTACCTTTGTTGTGTTCTCGGATGATAATGGAAATGAGTTCAAAGGAACAGCCTCCCAACACCCAGGAATAAATTATCATAAAAACAGCGTCTGAGGCCGAATGATAGTTATAAAATTCAATATCAGAACATGGGAATAAGACTAGCTGCTCTAAGTATTTAAGATGACAAATATAATACCTATGTGTGATTTGACTTTTTTATTGATTTATTATCAGATGAAAAGTGCAAAGTAGAAAGGTTATCCTCTTGTGTATGGAACTTCCATTCCTTTTTCCTACCTTCACTCAGATGCCAAAATGTCTTGGGTTAATCACGTCTTGTGTAATGCTATTTGCAAAGTGATGATCAGAACAGGTACTTTACCAGCTTATTAGGGGATTACCTGCAAAGAGCTGTGTGTGACCTCGTAAACTCTTGAATTCATATACATCGTTCCTTGCCAAAGACTACAGTAATTTATACTTTATTTTATTTTCAGCTTCTACTCCCCTTATGGCCGCAGTTTCTGTCTTTTGTGAATGACCTGAACTCTTTGCTAACAGCTTTGTCTTTAATTCCATTCTACGTGGTTCCTGTGCTTTTCTTCCAAATCTCCCTGCTGTCTAATGTACCCATGTGAGATATTAATGTTTGTTCTGATGACGTAATTCTTGTGTTCTTTCGCTTCAAAGACAACCACCTGTAAGGCGTACAGTACTAAGGGTGGCCCTTTTGTTATCCTGAAGAACGGTGCTTCCTTGCTGGTATTTTTTTCTTTGGATAAATACTTTCGATAAACACATTCACATTACGACACAAAATTCAGCGTCTCCCTCATTCTGAATGATTGCGCTCATTCATCCAGTCTCGATATAGAATAACCGTTTCCACCCCAGAACTGTTCTCCTATTGCTGTTAGATCTTGTACTACCAAGTATTTTGAGCCTATCCTGACCGGATAAGCGCCTTCCTTCGCTTAATCCTTTCAGTACTAGGACGTACTCTGAAATCCACATGGTTATTTACAATTTTTTTTAGTCAGCATAGGAGGAACTTCAAAGTGTGGAAGCATTAGAAACTACAGTATATCCACTAATCTCTGATCGTCAGTATTTGTTCCGTTGGCGGTGCTCCAATGGCACATTTTTACATGGTATTCCTTTCAGATTCATGGTCATGGGATATTCTGAAACCTTTGCTTTGGAAGACATCTAGAATCATAAACTGCCCACATACAAAATATGTTCTTCCGTCTCTGCTGTCGTCTGATATTCCCTTTCTGATCCATCTGTGGCTGATATGTAGAATCACACTATTCTAAGGAATCTGCTGCATTGTTCCTGAGCTGCATTGTTCTTGAGTGCATTGTGCGCTTCAGTATTCTATCCATCCATCCATCATCCAATCCTACGTTGCCCCATGAGAAGCGTAGGAGCCCGGGGCTAGGCAATTTGGTCCTGACATTTAAGATGAGAGTGACCAGCCTCACTCATCCCCGAGTGGCATTACTTAAGCAATAAACCCCAACTACCCCTTGCATATAAACCTTCACCGGCTCAATCTGATTGGAGCGCCGTAATTACCCACTAAACCACCAGGTGCCAAAATTTGGTTATATGGTTATCATCTAGCGTAGTAAATGGTTTTCTGGTGTACAGGAATCCATTTGGTTTGTCACTCAGTGTAGAGTCACCCACAGGCAGAAGGAAGAGGAAAGAATGAAGGAAAGAAAGAAGAGGGAGTGTAAAGTCACCCGTAGGCAGAAGGACGAAGAAAGAATGAAGGAAAGAAAGACAGAAGAGGATGGAAGGAAAAAAGGATGGAGGAGAGGAAAGAGTAGACGCCCGAGAGCAGCACTACATGGAGTGAGTGGATGGTGAGCGCCCCCACAAAGGTTTTTTGTATTATTTATAATTGAGCATTTTACCTGTACATTTAACTGTATGCGCTAATTTTCTGAAGACTCCACTATTTGGACCTGATAATGAAGGTAAAGGAGTGTCCTAGAAGGTATGATTCGAGAAAGAGTGAACACTGATTAGATGCTGTCTGGGTTCATGCCAGGCAAAGGAACCACTGATGCCATATTCATTGCTCGACAGCTTCAGGAAAAAAATATGGGAAGGAAAAGGGCTCTGTATTTGTTTTTTTTGTTTGTTTGTTTTTTTTACTTGGAGAAGACCTTTGACAGAGTCCCTAAGGAGGTGGTGAAGTGGGCAATGAGAAAGCTTGGGATCGATGAGTGGCTTGTTAGGATGATTATGGCTATATATGTGGGTGCTCGCACCCAGGTAAGAGTGAATGGAGATTTGAGTGATGGGTTTTCTGTACAGAAGAATGTTGGTGTGCATCAGGTGTCAGTCTTGGGTTCCTTGTTGTTTATCATGGTACTATTGCGGTCAGGAGTTCTTAGCCACCCTCGTCCAGCCAACCCGTGAATGTGGCAGCGTCGCATTCACGAGCACAGAAGTTGCCTTCGATGCATTTCTGTCGAAAAATATCCCTTCAGCTTTGGGCTTATACTAATAGATAAAGCAATAGTAATATTTACTTTGAAGGTTTGTCTCTGATAACACGAATATATCTATCTATCTGTCTATTGCCAGACGCCTCAATCCCGTTTGGGGTGGCCACAAACAAATCGCCTCCAAGTCGCCCTGTCCCCAGCCATTTCACTGCCCTGCTCCCAACTCACACCCCCCTCTCTCATATACCTCTCCACCCCATCCCTCCATCTCATCCTCGGCCTCCCCCTCCCTCTTACCCCCTCCACCTCACTCACATACACTCTCTTCGTCAGTCTTTCACCCTCCATCCTCTCCACATGGCCAAACCACCTCAGCGTGATCCTCATAACGCTTCCTATCACATCCACATCCACACCACAACGCTCCTTTATATCCTCATTCGTCAGCCTGTCTCTCCATGTGACTCCACAGGCTCCTCTTAAATAACCCATTTCCACTGCTCTCACTCTTGACTTGTGTCCTTCCAACAACGTCCAAGCTTCACTTCCGTACGTTAGAGTTGGTATCACAATACTGTCATGTAGTAACTTTTTCACGTCCATGCTCACTTCCCTGTTTCTTATCACTGCTTTCAAAGAACCAGCAACCTTTCTTCCCTGCTGTACCCTTTCAAGCACTTCACCCTCCAAACCTCCATCCTTACTCATCACACTACCCAAGTACTTAAATGTACTCACATTTTCCAATTCCTCACCATCCAACCTCGTTGTACATTCACTGACTTCACCTCGCTCAAAGACCATCATTTTACTCTTCCCTACATTCACCTTTAGATTCCGTTTCTTACACACTCTCTCAAACTCATCCACCAAGCCTTGCAGCTCCCCTTTGTCTTCACTCAACAGCACAGTATCATCTGCAAACAACAGTACAGGGAGTTTCCAAATACTATCCTCTCTCACCAGGGCCACTCCAATATCCACTACCCTATCTTGTACCTCTTTTATTACCCCATCCATGTACAGATTGAACAACCATGGAGACATGACACATCCCTGTTTCAAAGCAACTTTCAAAGAGAAAAATTCACTTAGTTCACCATCCACACGCACTGCAGCCTTCGCACCATCGTACATACTCTTCACAGCATTCAACAACTTCCCATCTACTCCATATATTCTTAACACTTTCCACAATCCTTGTCTATCCACCCTGTCATATGCTTTCTCCAAATCCATAAAAGCCGCATACAACTTCTTTTCCTTCTCTAGAAACTTTTCCACCAAAGATCTAAGAATGAATATCTGATCTACACAACCTCTTCCCTTCCTAAAGCCTCCCTGTTCTTCTCCAACTAATTTCTCTGTTCTTTCTCTAACTCTGTCAATAACTATCCTACCATACACTTTTCCTATTATACTAAGAAGACAAATGCCCCTATGATTACCACACACTTCTTTTTCCCCTTTTTCTTTGTACAAGGGAATAATTATACCTGACTTCCAATCCTCCGGGACTCTACCTTCCTCCCAGGCCAATCTGCACATCTTTCACATCCATTCTACTACTATCTCTCCCCCATGCTTCAGCATTTCACCACACACTCCATCAATTCCTGGGGCTTTCCCCGATTTAACTTTCTTCATTGCTTCCACAACTTCTATCCTACTGATTTCTTCCCGTCTTCTCACGTCCCTCCTTCTCCCAGCCATTCCCCAGCCACTTATACTCGCATTACTTCCATCCTCTATGTCCAACAATTCCTTAAAGTGTTCTCTCCATCTGCTAACTTTTTCTCCCCACTCCACTAGTAATCTACCATTTTTTCCTTTCAATCCCCTGCTAACTTCACTTCCACCCTGTCTTACTCTTTTCACCTCTTTCCAGAACATTTTCTTACAGTCCCTCCATTTTACACTCAAACTCCTTCCAAATTCCTCATCCACTCTCTTCTTACTCTCTCTTACTAATCTTTTCACCTCTCTCTTTCTACATATAACTCTCTCTTCCGCCTCTCAACTTCTTCCACGCCCCTATTTCTCATCCATTCATTGTATGCTTTTATTATTTAATAACTTGTTTCTCTTATAAAGCCAAGCAAGTGATAAATATGTATATTTGGTTCCACTCCATGACGTCCTGTAGGTTTGAACCAGCGAACACAGAGTGAACAAGTTCGAAACATTTTTTTGTTAACAGGAGAGAGAGAGAGAGAGAGAGAGAGAGAGAGAGAGAGAGAGTAGCGGGTGCCTGTGAATTTTAGAGGAATGAGGTGGAGAAATGAGGTGCTCAGCACAGTTAAACAGGGATTTTTCCTTTCGTTTTGGTTGGCTTTCTATGCCTAAATGACTAAATGAAGGTAAGTTTTGAAATATAATAACTGGATGACGAAGTGGTAATAGGGTCTGGCTAATGGTTGTTTGGTCCAAGGTGTGCAGAGGTAAGCCTAATTCCAGGCAACGGTCGCTGTTAAAAGTTGGATATTTTAGGTCCCACTTATTTTAATTATTCCATGTATGTTTACAGTACGTGTATGCCCCTATGGACCTATTTTCACTCCATGAATATTTTTAGCAATGGACATTTTCACCTCTTGGAGCACAATCCCCCATGGACCTATTTTCCGTAATGACTTTTTTTTTTTCAAAGACGCCTACTTTTCTGCGTAACCTATTTTCCCACGAACTAATTTTCCCCATTGATGTATTTTCTCCCCACGGACCAATTTTTCCGTCGACCTTGAATCTCTCCATGGATACAGGTTTCCTACATGGTCGTATACCCATGGATGTAATTTTCATAAATGAACCTATTTTCCCCATAAACCTGTTATCCGACGTGGTTATATCACCCACTGATGCGTGCAGTTGAAACAGACCTCTTAACCAACAGACGTATTGCACAATGGTCCTGTTGTAAGCCACTGGATATATATACCTACTTTAGCATAATTCCAGAATAATATCCCCTGTGGACCGATTTTCCAGACACTAAACTCTTCCCAACTCGGACATTAACTCATATCAACTAGTCCAAGTGGCCTGTTTTCCCACAATCCGTCCATCCACCTACACACCCACCCATCAACGCACATACCCACAACATTACCCAATACAGAATGTCTCAAAAGTAGGACGACACAAACCCGTCTCTTGCCTTGTCCTACTAGTAGCCACACCACCCACCCAACTTAATGCACGAACCCCACTCCACCCCACTTAACCAGCCCAACAACCGTTTCCCCTCCCTCTCGCCCACCCACTCCACCTAATTCGCCTGTGAAACAACCAGCCTACACTAACCAATCCACCCACCCAGTCACCAAGCGACCAACCCGCATACCATGCTCCACAAGTCAGATGACTCTCAATTCAACACACACACACACACACACACACACACACACACACACACACACACACACACACATACACATACACACACACACACACACACACACACACACACACACACACACAGGCGGGGTGGATTTCCTTACACGAAAGTTGAGTCACCGCATAACTCTGTCGGCAGAAAATAGTACCGGGTACTCTTTACAGGGAGTTTGCCAGGCCGTAGATAAGGGGCTTCATTCCGGCTACATACACATGATTTTATGCGATACGAGTAAATAAGGTGATCGAGCTAAACAGGGAATTTTTCCTTTGGCTGATGAAGGAGTTTAATCCCATGGATAACGTCTCGTCGGACATAATGAAAGATGGGTTTTATTCTGGGTAACGCCAGTTGACTTTGTCAAATTATTAGGCAGGCCGCATAACTTCCGTTAAATGCCTTATGTTCGCATTTTTTTCTCTCTGGTGGTTGGCACCTAGAGATTTTTGGCAAACTCATGAGTATTTTTCTCATTAACTGGATATCTCTCTGGACAGAGAGGCAAATTACTTTCTTCAGCACGGTTTTTTTTGTTAAACCAACAGCATTTATCTCCTAATTCATTACTTCAACGAAAGCAATCCTAAAAAAAAATATCACAAAGTAATGCAAGTTCTATTGACTGATGGAAGAAATAATCACACTGTGGCCTGTTTTCAATGGATCACAGAAATCCAGGGTTTCTCATCCCTTGCATTTCCCTGTGCCAGTCTGCCTCCACCTCATTATTCCAAAATTCACAGGCGCCCACCATACACGCTCTCTCTCTCTCCCTCTCTCTCTGGGGGGCGGGCGTGGTAGCACAGTGGTAGCGCGCTGAGCTTGTGATCGGGAGGTCGCAAGTTCGAGCCTCGCCCGTGCTACCGATGCCGGGAGGGGTAACTCCCTCCTGTAACCCCAGCGGGGCTATATGGCCTTAGTTGCCTAGCTCGGAGAATTCATTTCTCCATTTTTTTTTTCTCTTTCTCTCTTCTGTTAACAAATGGATGTTTCGAACTTGTTCACTCTGTGTTCGCTGGTTCAAACCTATAGGAAGTCTTGGAGTGGAACCAAATATATATTTGTCACTTGCTTGGCTCTATACGAGAAACAAGTTATTAAATAATCATTATGATATATTCGTATTATCAGAGTCAAACGTTCAAAGTAAATACTACTATTGCTTTATCCATTAGTATAAGCCCAAAGCTGAAGGGATATTTTTCGACAGAAATGCATCGAAGGTAACTTCTGTGCTCGTGAATGCGACGCTGCCACATTCACGGGTTGGCTGGACGAGGGTGGCTAAGAACTCCTGACCGCAATAGTACATAAACAGATAGATACATAGATACACACAGGTGTCCCATATGTTAACCCTCCACTTCCACTCCGCCGGGTGATATTCTGTGTGTTGTTGGGAAGGCTCAGTGAGGTTTGCAGTATCTACCCTGCATCATATATTTAATTCAAACTCCCATTCCCCCCCCCCCCACACATATATACCTCATTGGCTCCCAGAGTTCCTGTGCGAGAGATATTGCTGTAAAGGTGCTAGGCGTACCGCCCTCCGCCTATCGCCTCATAGTCGCGAAGCTCATAGGTCCCTACCCTTGTGTTCCTTTCTTTATTAAATTTTGAAAATGCTTAGTACCGTCGTATATCGAGGACACCCTAGGGGTGGTTTAATTGAATCTCCTGACAGTGGACATAATGTAGTGGTGGCACAAGCAGAGATGAAGTTCTTATTCCTGTAGATAATTTATGTGGTGATGTCTTGCATTTCAGAGCCTCCGCCCGGGTTGGTGTGGGGCGGTGCAGGGGCGGGGAGGGGTGAGCAGGAGGAGCAGGAGAGTAATGTGCTGAGGACCAGACTCAGTGTGGTGGCATCCCGCTCCACCCACTACTCCACAACCACCTGCTCCACCACTGCACCACCATCCTCCACCACATGTGCTTCCCCAGGCTCCTGTTCCAACGCCATCACACCAACTCTCACCCACACTGTCTCCGTCACACACTCAGGGTCAATCGTGAGTACCGGCATCCATAATAATTCACCGATTATTATTAGAGTAGGAGTTAATATTAGTTAATAGAAGTACTGTACATTTCTAAGCGTTAGAACAAGGTATATACTACTGCGTAACAAATCACTTATTTGAGTAAAATTCTGAGGATCATCAAATCCACGTGCATAGGAGACATTTGCCCTTTAGGTTCGTGTTAAAATGTAAAACCTAGAGGACATCAATATATTTACCTAGCAACTTTCCATATTTTTTTTTCTTAACTGATAAACTACCATAACCCTTTTTACTGAAACAGTAACGTTGAATGTTAGTTTCTGCTTGTTACCCCATATGGTTATAAGTATCCAGTCTAGAAAAAAAAATCGTGCTGAAGAGGTTAATGAATATTATATCATGCTCTGATGATTCAAGAAAAACATTTGAGGACATAAAAGCATAATAGAAGCAAAGGAAAAAAGTAAGAGATGCCTCCTAGCAAAGAGTTTTAAGATCCTTGTGCTGTCACTAGACATTAATCTTCCTTTCTTCTTCTTCTTCTTCTTCTTCGTTTATGGTGATACATGGCAGTGGATGTGTAGGTATAAATCTAGCCCTTCATAAACTTCTCTTTTCTTAACTTACTTCGTTTCTTGAGAGGTGGCGGGATCCAGAATTTGCTAAGAGAGGGATTCAAAACTTTATCTTTTTATTACCTACAGACGACAGTCATAAATTTAATAGTTATACCTGCATATATCTGTGTATTTGTATCTATGTCTATCTGTCTCTCTGTCTGTCTATATGTATCTATCTAGCTGTGTTTATCTATCTACTGTATCTGTAATACATAATTTTGTGTGTGTGTGTGTGTGTGTGTGTGTGTGTGTGTGTGTGTGTGTGTGTGTGTGTGTGCGCGCGCGCGCATCACAATATATTTTACAGCCATATACTATAAAGATTCACCGGTGGTGATAACTGCCAGTAAATGATAAGGAATTTTTAAGCTGGCAGCATTATTGTTGTTCTTTATTTAGTTTTTTCTGCATACTTATTGCAGGATAGAAACAGAATGTTAGATTAAAAAAAAAAAAAGTTGTGTCCGGACTCCCTCGACCCTCCTTTGGATCTGCCACTAAGTTAAAGTGCCACTGGTTGTGTCAGACAGTAGGCATGGATCTAAACCTTCTACTTTTTGTTATTTTTCCTCTTCTTCTTCATCATCATCATCATCGTCATCATCATCATCATCATCATCATCATCATCCATCTTCTTCTTCTTCATCATTCTTGATAAGCGAGGCAGTGAGCATAAAATATATGTAATTCTTCTTAGCGGGCTTTAATTAATCCTTCATATTCCGTGGACATGAATGTAAACTTTCTTCCTTAATCGGCATAAAGGTAAATCTACTGGAGTGGACATAATTGTAAACCTTTTTCTTCAGTAGGCATAATGTAAACTTTCTTCCCCACGAGGTATAAGTGTAATCTTTCTTCTTCAGTACGTGTAAATGTAAACTTCCTTTTTTCCGTAGGTGTAAATGTAAACCTTCCTCTTCAGTGTAAGTGCATGAATGTAAAGTTTCATTCTTAGGAGGCATAAATGTAAACATTTTTCTTTACTGGGAATAACTTTAAAGCATCATTTCCCTTTAATGCTGCGATGCTGCGTACCAGTGGAAGTGAAACTCAGCAGCCATTAAATACTCTAAACCTTCCTCTCGAGCAAGCATAAAATACTCTAGGTCTTCCTCCTCAGCGGACATAAGTACTCAAAATCTTCTTCCCCAGCAGGCATAATAAACTCTAACCCTTTCTCCTCAGCAGCCATAAAATACCCTAAGTCTTCCTCCTCAGCAGACATAAAATACTCTAAATCTTCTTCCTCATCAGGCATAATAGACTCTAAACCTTCCTCCTCAGCACTATACAATACTCTAGATCTTCCTCCTCAGCAGGCATAAATACTCCAAATCTTCTCCCTCAGCAGGCAAAAATACTCTAAATCTTCCTCCTCAGCAGCCATAAAATACTATAAATGTTCTTCCTTAGCATACTGGAAACTTTCTTCCTCAGCAGGGATAAATACTATAAATCTTCTCCTTCAACATGCATAAATACTTTGAATCCTCTTCCCCAGCAGGCATAAATACTCTAAATCTTCTTCCTCAGAAGGCAAAAAATAATTAATTAAATAAATAAATAAATAAACTTTTCTCTTCAGCAGATGTAAAATAATCTAAACCTACTTCAGCAGATATAAAATAATATATTTTTTCTTCTTCAACAGACATAAACTAAACTTTCTTCTTCAGCTGGCATAAGAAATCTAATCCTTCTTCTCCAAGAAACATGACATAATCAAAACCAACTTCCTTGCCTCGTATTTAATTATTCTGATGTTGCAGGCCAATGCTGCCGTTGGACATTGGAGTTATCAGGCAGAATGCTAACTCTTCAAATCACGTCATAATTATGGCAGTGTTGTGTGCCAGACAGTAAGCATTCCTCTAATCCCTTTGATTTCTTGTTTATAATAATGCTGCGTGGGAATCAGCATGTGTAAGTCTAACCTGTCCTCTTGCTCTCCCTCTGTGGTTGTGTTGTGTGGTGGCAGTGCCGCCTGTGGAGGTGCGGGTGGAGTCTGCGGGTCCCTGGGTGAGCGGGGGCCAGGCAGCCACCTTCACCTGCCGGGTGTGGGGGTCATGGCCGGAGCCAGTCATACAATGGTGGCTCGGAGGGCGGCAACTCACACCATCAACTACACCGGTCAGTACCAGACTGCCTTTACTGTGTTGGCCAGAAGACGTCTTTATATAATTAATTTGTTACAACCATAACTGTGATTATTTATTCTGGGTAGCGAAAGTAATCGAGAAAATGGATTATTGATGTGAAGGACTTAACATATTATGCTGCATATCCTGTGTCTCATACAGCTAGATGTTTTTCACACGACAGGAATATCTAATTATGCAGAGTAGTATTTTGATAGGACTCATATAGTGACAAAAAGTGCCATCCACATCAGTGAACATCCTGTATTACCTTAGATTCAAGAAGGCTTAATCGTTGTTGCGATACTCTGGCCGCTTTACATATACCCAACTTAAAACTGTATCTCTTTATTTTGAATCCTGAGCTGTAACAGGAGATTGAAATATGGCGCCAGTCACGAAAAAGTGTAATGTGAGGGACTGAGGCATAGTATTGTGCTTCTGTGCTATTCATGTTCGAGATATATGCAAATCTTTACGAGCATCCATGTCATGTTAAGGTGGATGAGTATAGTGATCGTACTGCAACAAATTATTTTGAATTATTTATGTTCTCGATGTGTTATAGTTTTTGACGACTGGTATCAAATATCCCTGCAACGCATTTCCTTTTGTATGTACAATATAAATTATAGCACGAACTATACTCGTATCTGTTATGTAATAATTTTATAATATTTTTTCAGATGATTGCCAGCAATAGGAAACCAGTTATTTATTCCGATTGCCCGGGGCCATTTACATCAAGCTATTAAGCTGTGTGTTATGCACGGTTGCATATATGTGTGTGTGTGTGTGTGTGTGTGTGTGTGTGTGTGTGTGTGTGTGTGTGTGTGTGTGTGTGCTCGCGTGCGTGCGACCATGCATGTGTGTGTGTGTGTGTGTGTGTGTGTGTGTGTGTGTGTGTGTGTGTGTGTGTGTGTGTGTGTGTGTGTGTGTGTGTGTGTGTGTACGCGCGCGCGCTCACGTCCATGCGACAATACATATACGGTATGTGTGCATTTTCGTGCCCATGCGCGTGCGATCATGCATATTGTGTGCATGTGTGCACTCGCATCTTATTCGCAGTGTAACTTTGAAAAAAAAAACGTTGTGTGTCTCGTGAAATATCCTTCTACTTGAATAATATGAAATATACTGCCATGGCATACAAACTATCGTACAGTAAGGCAGAGCAACGCTATGGCGCCAAGGTCGAGTTAGTCAGAGTCGTGATTTTGCTTCCTGTTTCTCACTGTCTACTTACTACTCATGGCATTTCCACCAAGAATGCCGTGATCAAAGATGATCATCGATGGACAGAGAAATATACAAAGTCTCACAACTGATGAATATTACCCATTATAGGAGAGAGACAAGAAGTTGAGATGTGCTACGTGAACTTTTAATTCTGGCTATATCATCATCATCATCATCAGCAGCAGCAGCAGCAGCATTTACACATACAACTCTACAATTTTAAGGCAAATGCAGTAAGGATCTCCCTGAGAAAGGTAACAACCGGAGTCAGGGGTCTATGGCACGATAAACCTATCCTAAATTCCTGAAACAGCAAGAACAAACTTTAAAAAAACATCATCTCACTAAAAGACTGAACTAACTGGATACAATGACGCCATTTATTTTACTGTAATTCTTCCCACATACGTTTATGCAACTTGGGAGAGAAGTTCAGTATCATTTAAAACTTAGTCTTGCCACCGACAGACGATATTTTCAGCTTAAGAGACACCTCCTACGAATGGGATTAAATTAAAGTGTGTTATATTGTGTCATAGTGTTTGACTACAGAAAAGCTCTCAGGTCGGAATGGGTTACAGACTAGCTCAGCATATCCCACTCAGCGGTATATTACATTATACTGATTGCTTTCAGACGATTTCATTCTAGTACAAGAAAATCCCCAGGTCTGAATGGATATGTAAAAAGAAAGGTGCCGGCTGTGTTTTGTTCACCTAATCGTACGTGTTCTGAGATTATCATCTATAATAAACACACACAAAGGAGCCTGCAACTCTCCGTAGTCTTCATAAAATTATCTTACGTAAACTGAGACAGAATATCAGAGTAGTCATGACCATAAGAAGCTAAACAGATGACAGTAAGTCATATTACTCACTTCCAGCCGAAAACATCTCTCTCGCCTTAGTTGGCATAAAAGACCCAACCAAAAGACAGTGATAAGAAGAGAATACAAGTTCACAGAGGCATTTCACTTATCTCACACACACACACACACACACACACACACACACACAGGAGCACTAATTTGCAGCACAATAAACTTCAAACGGGTATAAAGTTAAACCCCAAGTCATCACGGGTACTCATCCACTTACCCTCCTTCCCTGCGACATGAAAGGGAGAGGAAACACTGAGGAGAAGGACACGGAAGAGGAAGTGAACACTGGCGGAGACTTACACCCGGGAGCTGCCTCGTACCCGCACTAATGAAGAGCACAATTCAGCGGCTCGCAACTCCCAGGATAATCACGACTCCGGGATAATTAAAAGCCAAAGTTTTTATTCGCATTATCCGCAAATTTGCAAGTGCAAGGCATCGGTTGGGGGAATTTAGCCACGACAACTGTATTTTTCCCGGGGCTCATTAGGAACTATTGGTAGTCTTTGTTAGTCATTTCCCACGGAGAAGAGACGAACTGAAAGGGAAACATTGTCATTAGCCGGTGATTAGCCAATCCACAGGCCTTTCATCTGTGTGTACCCACTCAGACCTCAGGCTCTGATGACAATAACATTGATGAAGAGCTTTCTGTGTAACCGTGGCTTTTGCTTACAAAAGTGTGACAACAAAGAGTCACAGCAAGCATTTGAATATATATTTGTTTCAGTTCCACTCTCTCTTCACATATATGTCCTTTTCAGGTTATACAATGGCACGGAAATTAAAGAATTAGATATGAATAGGAACACCTAGCAACAAGCAAACAGATGGTAATTTACGTTACCTGAACTTTACTTTTCTTAAAATAGCATACTTTGTACTTCACAATCCACGATACTTTCATTTTTATTGCACAGTGATAATTGAATTATTATTATTATTATTATTATTATTATTATTATTTTTAGCTGCTCACTCGATACAGGCCCACTTTTAGGTGATTCAGTGATGATTAACAAGCCAAATGGTTTCTTGTTACCTAGGAAACTATTTACCAAGTTGAATATTAACCATATAACCAAATGAATGTTTAAGTCATCTAGTGTGTTAAGACGCTAAAACCTGACTTGGCCGAAAAAGGTTTACATCTGATGACAGGTTTGGGTTTATGGCTCAGGTAAAGCCACTCGGGAAGAGCGACCCGCCATTATTTTGTTATATGTCCGAACTAAAACGCCTAGTTCTTTGCCCTCTACGCTCTTCATGAGGCAGTATAGGACTGGATGATAGAGAGATACACAGGTAGATTAAGCTGACATGAAGCAGTATTATGTGTCGCAATGCCTGGACACACTGTGTATGAATGACTGCAAGCGGTATGTAAAGAGAGGTAAGCACCGAAGAAGACTGTCTGAAGGCTAGCCAGTTGTGTAAAAAAAAAACTGTTTAATGTTTGCATTTCAAACTGTGTGGATAGCCGGTGCTGTGTATCCACCTTAAGGAGGAAGACCCGCAGGCAGACATTTTAGTTAAACAGTCTTCAGAGTAATAAGGCAACTACGGAGTGACAGAACATTACGCAAGTGATAGACATTGAAGAGAGTAATCGGAGGGGACATACTGAAACAAACTGCCAGATTACATCTTGTATGGACGAACTCTACTGAATAATGTGACCTTCCCCCCTCCCCCTTACGCACACGTACGAGAACTGTACTCAGCACAGGTGCGAATGATGCCATTAACAGAACCATCCACTGAACATAATTATGGGAGGCTTGTAGTCAATGTTAACATATTCAGCCTTCCAAAAATATTAATAATAATAATATTTTTGCAAGAAAGCCCATGATATAAGAGTCATGAGAATACTGACAGAAGAATATACACTGAGAAGTGCTTTGTTGTGGGCAAGAGAAATTTCGTTGAGGGTTGATGTTTAGTTGGTCAGAATTCAAATTTATAACATCAGATGTCAACAGGATAATCAGAATTTAGGTTAAACCTTCAGAACTTAGTTATTATTTTTTCTTTTATGTTTACAACTCTGGGCAAAGGTGCCAGGGCCTATTTCTTAGGGGCAGTGGCCTATCCCAAGACCCAGTAGTACTCCTACATCTCCACATGTCACCACTTCGGCGCTAACACCCATCGTCCATACTGAAAACATACTAGGTCTGTCTCATACAGGACTGGTGTATTAGTATTAGCAGGGGTACGTTCACTACATGCCGGCGGGATGTTATTGCTTAATTTCAGGGCATTATCTAATATAAAACGCATTGCTTGCTGAAAACAGAAGAACGAAGAGTACATTGCATGACGCTTATTTGCAGACATGTGCATCGTTTGTGACAACCCACGTCGTATCTGTTTGCGAATACATTGGAGATTTTGTCATGGAAAATACTTGCGAGTAATGCCATATTATTCATCTGAGATGTGCTACACTCTAGCAGTTGAGCTTGTGTTTAATCATCTGTACTGTTTATACGTACACCGCAGTGACAGATCTTTTGATGTATATTCATATATTCCTGTATTTTACTTCCTCAATAGCCTTCGTATCGTATTTCCAGTAGTATGAATGGGATTGGTAGGAGAGAGAGAGAGAGAGAGAGAGAGAGAGAGAGAGAGAGAGACTGCTATTAGTTCCCCTCAAGTGGACCACACCTGCATTCACCCATCAAGCATGCATTTGAAATTCTTGTTCTATCCTGCAGGTCAAGGTATCCACACAAAAGCACTATACCTGATAAAGTCATTTTTGCAACAACTGGGAAACAGAATTATTCCGTCCCTGATCGGATCAAAAACAGGTATAATCCTTGTCATATGCACCGCCATAATACCATCCTCTATTACGCTCTGTAATTTTTAGATGCAATCCCTATTGATGCACCCTCTCTGTGTTTTTTTCTTTTCAACTTTTTTTTTTCTTTTAATTCTCTAACTTTTATGTCACTCTCACATATTCAGTTAATGGTATTCGTTGAGGGTTGCTGGGGATTATCCTTCTGACGTTTTGTAAGTGGACTGTTGAAACTTGACAAAGGGATATTTTTCCTGTGTTCCGAGTCGACAATGTTTTAAAAATAGGCCTATGTGGCCACCTTCTCACTACAACACGCCACCACCTACCTTCAGACTCAGTCACTAGTAACATAAACCAACAGTCATACCGTACCGATTCTCTCTGTGTGATCGCATCTAAATTCATTCTCTTATAGTCTCAGATAATAAAGAATCTTATTTTACATCTAAAAAAGCTACATATATTCATCAGCAATTCCATTTCTAGTTTAATATATATGCTAAACATACCATACACAAACATCCGTACAATAATATATACTTAAGGATATCTTCATACAGTTTTCATAAAGCCTCTTTTCGTTTCCCGTTCCATATCAAGGTCTTATTGGCACTAATATAAATTATCCTGCACCACTCTTCAATCCTTGTTCGCACATCTGTTTCTTTTGTCTCAATGCAATAGCATACCTAAGCTTTTCAGATACTAGCACAGCACATTTCGAGTCAATTTCTCTGTCAACAACCATCATTTTACACTCACATTCCTTCGGTTTCAGAAAACATTGTCAAAACTATAAACCATTTGGAACAATCACATTTACAGCCAGCATTTGAGCAACATCAGTGTTCATTCCTGGCAAGGTGAATGGCATGTGCAGTTGGCACATCGATTTAAGGACTACAACCAGGGGACTTCAGTGCTCTGAACTAAGATGGCTTTCCTTCAGCCTCCTACACATCGGCCAGGGTTGTATAAAACTAAATGTTACTTATTCCAACTTTCACCATCGTTATCATCAACAATTCCGTTTCCGTAACACTCGAGGTAGCCTCTTTAATATATTCATTCATATTTATTGAACACAAGTCTTACCCTACACCCCAAATGTCTCAGTCACCAATACCTATACCCAAAACACAAGACTGGGACGAGTCACTTGTCCAGTAACAAAATGTAGCATTCCTTAACCCTGCAGATCAATTCTTCTTCCGGTCCCATAAATACGGTTTGAGCGCGTATATTAAAACTGCCAGCCCATGCCAAGCGTTTGCAAGCCAACCGGTACAGTTCCGGAATTAATTCATCTACGGTGACATCAAAATATTCTTATCACTCCAGCACTCACACCAAACCATTCATGTATATAACCATTCGACGTGAAACCCTAACCTCAATGAACAAATCTCTGTAGCATTATGCAATATTCCATCACCATTCATACTAAAAAGTAACATCTTCTTATGCTCTAAATGTCACTGGTAAGAAAGGCTTCCAGAACCATAAGAACTCTAAATATCATGTAGTCCCAGTCGTATTCTTTCTCCATTCTCAGCCTTCCTTCACATCGCTGATCCACACATCCCTTACCACTCAGTGATATACGCTGGTCATCACTCACGGCATTTTGTTATATTTGATACCTCGTCAGTCCCAAATTTCGCGTAAAATTCGCCCCTTATTTCTTGCGCTATCACATATGAGAGAGAGAGACAGACAGACAGACAGACAGACAGACAGAGACAGAGAGTCTTTCTTTTTGAGAGTCTTTCTTTTTGCTTGTGTACCCTGAGTGAAGTTAGATCTCCGTGACTAGATTTTCAGGAGACGGATAGTGAACTGACACCTAATGGAAGGGGAAAATAATCAGAGTGTGAACACACACACACACACACACACACACACACACACACACACAGAAATGACACCTCGTCCGTATTAAAAATCTCAAACCATGTATCAGTAATATTAGCCATTATATATGGGAATACCAAAGGGAACCTCGGCGAGATGAGTAACTTAGTGAGTCACATGAGGATTTTTTTTTGTTTTTGTTTTATTATCTTTTTATTTAGGTTAGGAAATAGTTTTCGAACTATACGAGTCAGTTATGGCCATTATCCCTTCATTACATGAGGTATCTCAGTGGTTGAATCAGGTCGTACATTCGGTAAAAAAAAAAAAAATAGAAAGAAAAGAAAGAAAAGAAAAGATTCCTAAGTTTAAGGAGTAATTGTGGAAGGTCTCAAAGCTTAACTATATGAAAAGTCTCATTGGTAATAATGATGAAAAAATAAATAAAAGACGTTCTCGCGCTGAATGAGTTAACTTGCGAGGTCCGCCAAAGGTTAACTTGAAGAGCCTGGACTAACTGAGTGTAGAAGTTGGTGGAGAGGCTCAACTGCAGCGCTGCCTCGCTTACATTACTAAGGTTACGCCTCGCACCTTCACACCTCTTACCTTCTCTCCAATACGTCCACCCTAACTCTGTACACGGTTGGGAGAACGCTCGTAATCTCGTCCTCACTACCAGGACCTTTGTCATTTTGTGCTATACCGGGTAGTTATTACATCCTTTCTACATCAAATCGACTCATTCCTCATCAGCGAATGAAGTCTGTGTATAGGCTTCCCAGCTGCAGACGATTTCATTGTACCGAACACAATGTAATCTTCGTTGTGAAAGGGGTTTGAGACAGTCTGTCCTAACCCTATGATTATAACCACTTATTATACTTAGTTTGTGCTGTATATATTAGATATCACATTTTCTTTGTGAAATTGCATTAATGTAAACGTGTGTCGAGAGCTGACTTTTTCCTTACTGTATATAGAAATGGGGCTTTTGAGAAACAAAAGACCACGTTATTATTATTAAGCCTCGCCTTATATGTGGTGAAGCTTATTGTTGTGGTAAGTATTATTAATATTTTTCTTAACACTTTTTTTTTTCTTAAATCTTGATGATATTACAAAGCAAGGGACCCTAGGGTATCCCAGGTACTTGTGCCAAATATAAATGCCCTTGACCTATTTTTGAAGGTCATATATTTTTTTTCCTTGCAAATATTGCATATCTGAAATTGAAATATCTCAAAAACTAGTTGAGATGCAGCTGTCCGGATGAAAATCCTATGATAAAAAAAAAAATGTTGGGAATTTTGGCTGAATATTTTGCCATTTCGCCTAATGGAAAGTACCGAACTCAGATTTGCTCATTTTTTTTTTCTTTGCAATATGTTTTAGTGAAAACCACGAAAGCTTTGAAGCTGTAACCTTCCAGATATATGCTCTAGCTCTGGTACCTTCTATGATCTGAAAGGAATATGGTTGCAGTTGAGCATACAGTTAGCCAGTACTGAGACAAACGTACCATTTGCACATACGTTCTTCGACACCTTTGTCTTCATATCCCTTGTTGAAATATATATATATATATATATATATATATATATATATATATATATATATATATATATATATATATATATATATATATGTGTGTGTGTGTGTGTGTGTGTGTGTGTGTGTGTGTATACGTATATATTTTGCCCTAATGGTCGGGGATTTCGGCTCCAATGATTGATAGGCAAAAAAAAAAAAAAAAAAAAAAAAAACAAGAAAACGTACGGCGAAGCTTCCTTAATGTGGCTATGCAAGGAAAATTGGTAAATATATTTCTTTCCATTATTTTTGCTTTTTATCCAGATGATACTGTACACGAGTGTACCCTATGGTAACCGAAGTCCTTGAACAGAGTATAAATGACCTTGACCTGTTTTTTAAGGTGATACACTAATTAATATTAAAAGAAATACATATATCAAATTAAAATAGCTAAGAAGCTAATTGAGATACAGCTGTATGGTTGAAAATCCCGTGATGAAAATGTTTGCTGAATAATTTTGGCTTAATAGTTTGCCATTTAGCTTTGTGGAAAGTACCGAATTCAAACCTCCTCAGTTTTTTTCTTTGCAACACGTTTTGGAAAGAAGAATGTTTTAAAGCTGTATCTTTCCAGATATATAGCTGCGGTCTTTTAAAGCTGTAACTTTCCAGATATAAGGTCTTTTAAAGCTGCAACTTTCCAGATATATAGCTGCGGTCTTTTAAAGCTGTAACTTTCCAGATATATAGCTGAGGTCTTTTAATGCTCCAACTTTCCAGATATATAGCTGCGGTCTCTTAAAGCTGTAACTTTCCAGATATATTGCTGCGGTCTTTTAAAGCTGTAACTTTCCAGATATATAGCTGCGGTCTTTTAAAGCTGTAACTTTCCAGATATATAGCTGTGGTCCCACTTATGGTCTGGAAGGAATATGGTTATAGTTAAGCATACAGTTAGCCAGTTATTGAGACAAACGTAAAATTTACACATGCATTCTTCGACACCTTTGTCTTCAGAGCCCTTGTTGATGTTACACAAGAAGTTACCTTAGGATCTTCAGATCTTGTTTATATTTCTCATCCCTTGCACCATGTAGAGTTATGGCGGAGGTTCCTTATTGTGGATGAGCAATAGGAAGAGGTAACTAATTATTGTTACAGTTGGAGCCTTTGAGAAACAAAAGACCTCGTTATTAAGCTTCGCCATATAAATAGCTTGCGGTTTTTGTAGGTATTATTAAAATTTTTTGCACTTTTTAAAAAATCTTAGACCATGATGATATTATACAGGAAGATACCCAAGTACATGTACCAAATATAAATGACCTTTGCCTATATTTAGAGGTCATATACTAATTATTGGTGCAAAATTTGCATATTTGAAACTGAAATTCTCAGAAACTAATTGAGATACAGTTATTTGGTCGAGAATTCTATGATAAAGAAGTTTGCTGAGAACTTTCGTTAAATACTTTTCCATTTAGCACAGTGGAAAGTGTCAAATTCAAATCTGTTCAGGGTTTTCTTTGTAGCACGTTTTAGAGAAATGCACAAAAGCTGTAAAGCTGTAACTCTGCAGAAATATAGCTGTGGTCTCTCTTATTATTTAAAAGGCATATGGTTACAGTTAAGCATACAGTTAGCCAGTTACTGACACAAATGTAAAATGTACCCATGTGTTCTTCCACACCTTTGTCTTCAGATCTTGCTGATATTACACATGAAGCTCCCTTAGGTTAACCTCAGTTCATGTTCCAAATATCAATGGCCTTGAGCTACGTTTAATGGTCACAGACTTGTTTATGATGCCAAAATTTCATGTCTTATAAACCATGAATACTTATGGCGAAGCTACTATATTGTGGCTAGACAGTAAGAGAATAGGTAAGTAGATATTATTATTATTATTATTATTATTATTATTACTTCATGGTTTGTGGGGGCGCTCACCATCTACTCACTCACTTTAGTGTTGCTGTCGAGTGCCTGTCCTTTCCTCTCTTCTTTCCTTCTTTCCATACTTCCTCTTCTGTCTTTCCTTCATTCTTTCCTCCTCTTCTGTCGACGGATGACTCTACACTAAGTTACAAGTCAAACAGTGTTCTGTACACCAAGAAATTATTTACTACGCTGGGTGGTTACCATATAACCAAATTATGACGTCTGGTGGTTTAGTTGGTAATTAAGGCCCTCCAATCGAATTGAGCCTGTAGAGTTGTATATCCAAGGGGTGGTTGGGGTTTATTGCTCACGTAATGCCACTCAGGGATGAGTGAGGCTGGTCACTCTCATTTTAAATGCCAGGACCAACTTGCCTAGCCCGGGGTTCCTACTCTTCTCACGGGGCAACACTGGATTAGATGATGGATGGATGGATGGATTATTATTCCTATCGACAGGTAATTTTGTTTAGATTAGGGGCAAGTTTTGGAGTGAAGGAAATAGTATGTATTTCCAAAGACCCTTTCAGTATAATGATTATTAATTAATTTATTTATTATTCTTCATTATCTATTTACTTAATTTTGACATGACCAGAAGATTTTGCTTCTCTTAGGCAGCAGTGGTCAGCCTAAGGGGATGCTCTGGCTCTGTCATTAATTTTTGTTTCTAATCTTTGTGGCAAGTCGAATTGTGTCCTTCAGCCAGAGTACATCAGTCACATTATTCTTTCTTACTTCCACTAAACGATTTTGCTTAGTTAAGGACAGAGCTCTTTTAGTAAATGACTTATTGAAGTACATAATATATAAACCATCCAAGTCAAAACCACTCTGAATATATATCATAAACTGAATAAAATCATCTGAAGTTAACGACAAGAAAACAAAAATATATTGCTGGAGTGTATGGTTATTCTCAACACATTGCTATTGTTTTGAATGTTTTCCTGGGACCCCCAGACGAGGTTACTAATAGCATACTTTTCACAATAATCAAGTTATTTATTGTCTTCAATAATGTTTACCTTAAGGGTCTTCTGTGAGCTGAACAGACAAAACATGCAAAATAGCAGCAGTAGTAGTAGTAGTGGCAGTAGTAGTAGTTGTAGTTGTTGTTGTTGTTGTACTACTACTACTACTACTACTAGTAGTAGTAGTAGTAGTAGTAGTAGTAGTAGTAGTAATAATAATAATAAAAATAATAATAATAATAATAATAATTACAAAGTTGGTGTGAAGTTTCTCTGTGTACATTCAGGGAAAACATGGAAATGCATAGCCAGTCCTGTTATATTTATGCCGATTTTGCTGAAGTACATGTGCTCACTTTCCCCTATTTCTGATCGATTTTATTTTTTGGGAGGGGGGTTGACCCCTCAATATCACTGGGAGGTTCATGCTACCGAAGAGAGTCCATTGTACAGCTTGTAATAATATATCAAAGCCATATCTGCAATCGTGTCACAAATTCTCAGAGTTTTAAATTTCCTGAGGAGGGCTGACCCGCCTAAAAATCGCGGTTGGAAAATTGAATATAGTGAAAGACGTTCCCAACAACCAAAACGAACTCACCTGAGAAGTTTCATTAATGGATTTTCCCATTCCTTTTCTTTGGGGGGGGGGAGGGCAGGGGGCTGATCCACCAAGAATTATTAATGGGGTACACGCTCCCCAAATATCGCTTTACGGTTGAGAGTCCAGTGTATAACATGCACTAAGACATCAAAGTCATACTTACCCTCGCTCCCCTATTTTGTATCCTTATGTTTTGGAGAGGGACTGACCCCCTAAAAATAGTGGGGAAATTTTATGCAGTTAAGATATTATCAAGGAACCAGCCGAACTGACCTGAGATGTTTTGTTGAAATTCATCTGTTCACTTTTCCTCATTTCTTATCAATTTTATTTGGGGGAGGGGGAGCTGACTTCCCAAGAATCAATAGAGGGTCACGCGCCCCAAATAGAGCATTACCGATATGAGTCCATTGTACAACATATACTACGATATCAAAGCCACTTTTCCTTCCTCTCATTATATCTGAGAATTTTTTCTTTGACTGGGGAGAATGACACCCCATAAATACCATGGCTGGAAAATTGTATAGAGTGGAAAATCTTTCTTGGAACCCGACGAATTCGCCAGGGAAGTTTCATTCAAGTCCATCAAATAACCTAAGAGGAATTAAAGCACACACACACACACACACACACACACACACACACACACACACAGAGCCTATGTATAGCAGTCTGATATAGAGCGCGTTGCCGAAAATGATACCATTCTGCTTCGTAGGACTGATAATAATAACGATGATGGTAATAATATTAATAATAATAATAATAATAATAATAATAATGATAATGATAATAATTATAATAATAATAATTAATATTATTATAATAATTATAATAATTGTAATAATAATAATAATAATAATAATATAAATGAAAACAAGAGAGGAAAAGACAGATGTAGCAAGCAAAAATTTATCCACTGCATCTCCCCATCTTTTATCTTGAAAGTCGAAAGAATGATGCCTGTATCACGGGCATTACAAGATACATCTCTCTGTAGTTCATTTGACCGGTGAAGTGGAGTCAAGGATTTCGAAAGCTGGAGCGATGAGTTAATGAACAGTATGTGTACTCTCACAGATCGTTATTTTGATAGCTCTTAACTTTTTGCCTTCCTGTTCGTACTTATGGATCCCTTCATTGTATTTACTAGTGAGTAATGGGTTCAGGGAGATGATGATGATAATGATTATGACGTCCGGATGTTGTTGTTGTTGATGATGATGATGATGATGATGATGATGATGCCATCATAGCCACCTTCAGACCAATACAATACACTTCTGTATTATCACGAACTTCAACATCGGCATGACACCATCCCATGCAGCTATCACAACAGACCAAACTCTCTCACACGCAGCAGAGCCAATTTATGCGTAGAATATTACGTAAATGTTGTCACGAATCAAATTCGGGACATTTTCCTTTTGTGAGAAACCACGAACTATTAGTGGAAAACTCACTGTGTATCGTTCAGTTAACCGTTTCTCTCTCTATTTTGGTGGTATATTTTTCAAAATATTCGTCACTGTTTCAAAAGTGACCGATCTAATGCACATCATTAAGTGCTCTACTGAGCGATATTATTGTTTCTTTATTGTTCGCCCCTGCTTGCCTCAACCGTTAGCCACGCCTTTTTCCACTGGCCTGTCCATTACCTATACATCGTATTTGAATCCAGTCAAGTGTCTGCCGTGACGAAGTGAGGTTCTGTGCTCCAGCAGTGAGAGAGTGAGAGGCCAGCTAGCACCCAGACTCCACTAGACTACAGTTCTCCAGGCTCCCACCCTTCTTTGATGATACACTACATTCGTTGACCAGTATTTCCTTTTCGTATTTTCCTAGGTTTAAGAGTTTAGTTAAGTGTGCTGTTTCCTCACATGCTGGCCGGCTGCGCCGCATGTTTTTTTCCGAGGCGTAAGAATTTAGCTTTTGAGTGAGTGAGTGCAATCTCTTTATTTGAATTCATTTGAAATGTAACGTTAAATTTATTTCTTTGTAATCAATACATTTATCAGTTCTTTTTCTTGAGCTTAATGTAATGTAAACTAGTGTTTCATTTCTCCACAATTAAGCTTATTTCCCTTATAGCTCCTAGCTTGCATAAACGTTTTGCCATTCATAACTGGTACTTAGGCCAGTCTTGTTGTATTAAGCTTAAAATCCGTTGTGCTTTCTAGGAGTTACGCATCAGCAAGAACCTGATATTATTAATAGTATTAGTTATTTATTGTCAGTGGTGAAGTAACTTTCTCCAGAGGCTAACAGTACTAATAATCAGCATTTGTAATTAGTCTCTGCTGTGTACTGTTGAGAAAGTTTGTAAATTCTCGTTCTGAGAAAATCGGCGAAGCAAGCCGGTATAATCATTGCTTGATTTAGCAAGACAGTTCATTGTCCCTGCTCTTCAGTATCATTGAGAATTATCCTTTAATTTTGCATTTATTAAAAAAAAAAAAAAAAACGTGACAAATGTAAGTCACCGAAAACCGGAAACAAGCTACAAAAAATGGCAGACACAAACAAACAAATTTTGCACTTCAAGTACATCTTTCTGGCCAGATCTAAAATGCAAAATTATAAACACTATAAAGCAGCAAAGAGCGCATACCTCCCCCAACACCAGTAAACTTTACTATTTACTGTTGTTATTACCCTTTCCTACCTGACCAGCACCTTTATGGCCTCACGTAGCCAATCATTTCAACGATCTTACTCTGCCCTGTTCCACACCTTCAGAGAGCGCATACCTCTGGTAAAGCCAGTAAAATGTATAATCTCCTGCATCCGGGTATGGATCCGCTTCAACATTTAATCCACTCTTGCTTGACCCATTGCCCACCTATTCACCAAAATTATTTGCCATCCGACAACAACTTTAGAGATATCTTGTACACAAACAAAGAGATATGAGTGAATACATAATCTTTTCCAGCTACGTTGCTGAAGATAATAAGTAAAGAACACAAAGGACAGAAACACAGACATCTCAACTACTCACCTGAAATATTAACCCATTGACTGTGACTGTATCATTATATGATATCTGGGTCCAATGGCTCTCACTGCGGCTGTATCATATATGATTTCCTGCTTTCAAATATTCCGCCGTCAGAAATGGCACGAAGTAATTCAGCTAGCAATTCATGGCACCCTATAGAATAATGCCGTACATAGATTATGCATTTTTACGAGGTGCAGAGCTCAGCTGAGTCAGCTCAGTTACCTACAAAATGCCGATGGTAAGGGTACGAAATCTTCTCCATGCCGCTGCTAGCAGTAGACCAAGAAAATATTGGATGAAATCTATGGATGAGTGTAGTAATGATAGAGATTTGTTATTAGATGATGACAAGGATGGTTCAGATGCTGCTTTACACCTTATCTGATCGCAAGATTGTCACTGACGACACAGTGCAACCATAACACATCGTTCGCCTGGCACTACTACACAGGGAATATTTATTACTTCAGGACCTGTATCAGAGGTTATTTTTTTGTTTGCTATATTGTATTATATGCCATTGAACACGAGATTTTTTTCTCTATATTTTGACAATTATTATTTTTTTCTAATATTTCTTTCTAAATATTTGAAAACTGCCGCACACAGGATGTACATGTAAACAAACACTGACGCAGTGAATGGGTTAACAATCATAAACGATCACAGCACTCAACAAACATTAGTAATTTCTGTTATGGACGTTGGATTGTACAGTTACATTCCATAATAACTCACAGGCATAAATAACTTCTTTTATTGGCTCTTTACCTATAATATCCCTAATGACTCATAAACATTACTAACATTTCTTCTCGGAAATGCGGAATCTCTTATGCCTTGAAAAAAGACAAGTCATTCTCATTCAGCCCAGAAATAGGTCAAGAAAATCATCTTGCTGTAGACGTTTTATATTTCAAAGTACCTTGACAAAGTAAGGAGGAGGAGGAGGAAGAGAAGGCTTAGGCTTAATGGTTGTAGACTGCACGAAGGCCGTTGAGGCAGACGTCCACATGTTTCACTAAACCATAGTATGAATCGTAATGCATACTCGTATCACAGATGATACAATTGTGCCTCTAACAACCTAGTACTCTACACAGAATCCGCCATTGTCATTTCCCAAAAGACCCTCTAACAAAATATCATACAGTCGGAACTTATAGGTCTGAACTTTGAAGAACACATGTAATACTAATAGTAAAGGGGACGAAGTTTTCAACGCCATTCTAGACTTCTTATGAAATGCTGTGAACAGACATGAACAACAGCTCTCTTTTCTTCTCTGTTGATGCTGTTCATGAATGAAAATCCAACCCTGCGGACACAGATGTATAGCTTCCACTAACTGCAGTTTATTTCATCTTAGCATTCAGCATTAGCAACTCTGAATATAAACCTGTCCTTGGTTAAAAACAGCAGAAAGTACAACCTCCATCAAGTCAGTAAATCCATTTCTCACAAACTACAACAATGGACTCGAAATAACACTGCAAACTGCACT
>NC_137023.1:27119966-27227466 GCF_032717465.1 Coenobita brevimanus | reverse complement strand
ACGCCTTTGCTCAGGAGATACACACAGTTCTCAAGAAATTAGATTAGAGGCCATATAATAAAGAATCTTTGCCAGTTTGTACAAATTACTTCCTACAGATTCAGTGTCACCTACTGTAGTATATTTTTATTTTTTTGCTCCTCTTTACACATTAATATTCCCTCTGGTCTGGCTGCAAAGAAAATATAAACAAACGATTTTGAACATTACCGAAACACTAGAACTTTTATTTATACAGCCTCATATCACCTTCCAGCACGAGTATGCATGGCCTCGTTCAGGGTTCAAGAAGCTTAGGATAATACCCAAACCTTCAGTCCAGTGACGTATTTTTACACTTTTTACTCTTGCCGCGTATAGACTATCTTATTTGGAGAGATTTTTGGAAGTGAAGGAATAAGGTGTAACCTCCAGAGTCTGGTGTACCACAAGAACACTCTTGTAAATTGATTAAAATCTTCTGAAAGTAGTAAAAATGAACTTTAACCAACACGTCATCGAAATCAAGGGTTTAAAGCAGCGGATGTGAGACAAACTGGACCTTTGGGAAAGGAGGGGAAGATATAGAGATGACTATGAAAGAATCAGTAGATGGTTCAAAGAAACGGATGGTAGGGTGTTAATGTATAAACGTGAGGTTTTGGCGAGATGAAAGGAGCATATTAACCCATGTACTGAATTTGCGGCTGTATTGCTAAAACTGTGCATGCGAAGATGTAAGGAAACCCATAATTTAGTTTTAAATTCCCAGACTGCCATGGAACCCACGAAATGCATCTAGCAATGAGGTAAAAAGGTTACTCTTCTTCAGCTGTTATTCATGTTGTTCAGTAACAATATCAGGGGCTTGCCTTCCCTTACACAAACTAAGGTTTAGTTACAGTCCTTAGTTAATAAGGATTATGCCGTGACGTCGTCCTAGAAAGTAGATAGATCCGAGTCGGGAAGAGGGAAGTTGAGGAAAGAGAATAGTTTTGCATGCACTGATAACACTCAAAACGAGAAAAGGAGGCGACGGTCAGGTTTTGTTGAAGAAGTAGTCTGCTATCTGGAGGGATGCAATTTTAATCCCAGGTCTGAACAAGGAACAGATTCATTTATCTGAATTTCGCTGAAGCAGGTCAGTGATCTTAAAAAGACCCATCGACTTTTCTTGAAAACTTCCCCGCAAGGACTGTTACACTTGACCGTGCCGGACACGTAAAAAATAAAGATAGGATGGATTGATGTGCATTAAGAGTTGATGCAATGATAAGGAGAGGTAGTCTCACACTGGGTATTTAAGCTGTGTTAGAAAAAATGTTTATGTTCAGGGAGAAAAAGTGGAAACCATTGGAAGATTAGCCTGTGAACCCCTTAAAGCCGATCATTTTTTTGCCGCACCGACGGGCAACCAAATATAGTGGTTATCACTAACAGTATCACGCACTCCCACACTCATTAACTAACTAAGTTACTGTACTTTTTTGAAGAATGGGGTCCAGGCTTTTAGGATAAGCGTTAGAAAAACGAAATTTTGGACAATGGTAGACCTGCCCCCGGACCAGGTTTCAAACAGGATGGGACTATGAGGATCGGCCCTCACAGGGACGGAGACCCCCGTGGGCCCCACCCACATCCAATAAACATGGTCATTTTTTGTTTTCTAGGAATGCAGTAATTTCCACAGTGCATAAGCACCACATGCACCAGGTTGTAAGTATGATGGGACCCTCGAGTGCCATTCTTAGTAGGGAGGCCGGCCCCCAGAGGTTTCAGCCTAAGTCGTTATGCATAAGCATAGGTTTCAACTGAAGAAAATCAAATTTTGCATACTGACATATATTCACCCTAGCCACATTTTCGGAAAGGTGGAACCCCCCCTCACTGAGGGGGAAGGGCGACCCCCGGGGGTCCCAACAAAATCACTGTGTAAGGACAAATTTTTTAACCTAGGAACACGAAATTTTGCAAAACGGATGTTTACCTTGACAAAGTTTTACAAAAGTTGGAAACCCCGATGACCACCCCCAGTATGGGAGGCATCTCCCATGGTGAACAATGCAATGTTTATTGGCCTAAAAAAAACTTAAATTTTGCAAAATAACAGATTTTTAATGAGTGAAGTTTTAGGTAAGGAAAGAATCCCAATGCACACTTCCCAGGGAAGGAAGAAAGGCCACCGGGGTAGGCTACTTGCTGAAGCCTGGATGCACGATCGTAGATTTTAGCCTTTTTTTTTTTTTTTTTTTAAATAACAACGGAGGAAGGAAAAACAAATGGGTAAAAAAAAATAATCCATACACCAGACTACTGGTGTCCCCTGTTCATAAAATATCTGTAACAGTTAGACTTGAACAGTTGTGGGTTGAAATTTGGAGGAAAACAACTCTGGGGAAGCGAGTTCCAGAGAGATGCAGTTTGGGGAATGAAACAATTCTGATAGGCAGATGTTCTGCAATATGGTTGAGTGATATTCCAGTCATGAGCGCTACCAGACGCCCGTGTAGCACGAGGGAAGGCATGGAGAGGTGCCACCATGGACGCAACTTCGTCTGAGCATTTGCCAAAAAATAACATGCAGTTATGCATACTAGTAGACGTTCACCGCGGCCACGTTTCAGTCAAGGTGGGACCCCCAGTGGGCACCACCCACGAAGGGGGCATTCGCCTGGGCGGACAGAGCCATAGTTTTGTAGTAGGCACACTATAGTATATAATGGGTGGGATCCCTGAGTTCGGTCCTCTGTCTCGCCTAGAAAAAATCATTTTTTTTTCCCTTAAAATAGTGTATGGGTGGTTACGGCTATCAGAGGTGTCCTTTGTGTTGTTTTATAAGTGACTCTTACTATCTGCAGATTTTATTCAAGTAAGGTGATACTTTTCAGGCAAGAGAACTTGCATACAGCATTTATTAACCCGTTCCTAAATGAGGAGATCGTAAACAAAATAAATCGCCTGTAATTAGCAAGAACAAATTGGAAATGACTTTGCTGTACTGAAGTTTAATGTGGTAGTAATGACGTGCTGCCAAATGCTATTTGAGAGAAGAAAGTCTGGTACGTAAGCGATGATGTCAACACAGCTGATCAGTGTTAGGAAGTGGGTGGATAGGATACCGATCAGATAATTTTTAAAAATGATTTTTGACAAAGATTAGTTCAAAGTGTTAATACAGTAGCGGCGGCACAGTAACAAAGGTTTTCCTACGTAAGATGTTTGGAAGTGGACAGTTGGTTAATTATAGCAATTCTGTGGAAGGTATGGGTGTATTATAATGGCCGACAAACATATGCTTGGCACGGTCAAACCGAGTTTTATGGATCCTGGAAGGCAACTAACTCTTAGGGTCGAGAAATTCCTCTTTAAAATTCACCAGAGAAATGACCGCCCTACCCGTAACCACTGCTTCATGCAAGAGTATGGAGATGAACGGCTTATGGGGTGTAGCGTGAGAGGTTCATGAGGATATTTGTGATGCTGGAGTGGCTGTTCTTGTAAGCGAACAAATATCTGATATCATCAAGGAAACTCAGGTGTCGAGAATCTGCAGTTATAGATTTGTAAAGCTTATGGCTACACAGATTGTAAGATGGAGAAAAATAAACTATGGGATCCGCTCGTGAATACGTGTTAATTATCAAAGCAAATGTTACATTAAAAATAAATTAATTTGCTATGTCATCAACTGATCAGGTTAGGTGCGGACAAGAGGATGGGTTCACTGTAATGCGGCAGGGGTAAACCAACTCTGCTGTCGGGCCCTGCTGCGGATGTTGCTGATTGCACTATGCAATTGACCCTTGTGCGGTGTGGTTCGGTGAGGATTTGTCCCTTCTCCTCTTGGGTCTAAGATACGAGTAAATGTGTGTGTGTGTGTGTGTGTGTGCGGATGAGTAAATTAGGAGCGTATCGTCCTGTCTCCGCTACCCCATTTTTGGGGGGATAGCAGCCTAGGCATATAGACGGATAGATAGCCATGTCATATCAGTTTGAATGGAATGCCGATTGGTGCAAAAGCAAGAACGTTGGAGAAGTAAGCACTCCTGAAGCAAGACGGTCTTAAACTGGAACTGTCTTATTGTCTGTTTACAGATTTATTGCTCGTAGGAGATTAGGAATGTAACTTTTTTGGTATGGTAGGCAGAGAATGCTGCTTTATTATGTACAGGAGAAAATGGAAAAGAAGTTTTGACAAAATCTGAGTATTGTGATGGGGTAAGAAAGCGGCGCATCAACGTGGTGCTTGATTAATTACAATGGAAATGAAGAATATTTGAGTATTCCAGCATTACTGTATACAGCACTGTGAATTTAGACAGAATAAACTAAGAATGAATAGAGAAAAAAAAGAGTGCAGTGCAACCAAGACAAAGAGTAACTGCATCACTGAGAAAGAATATTGATTTGGGGTTAATACGCCATTGTATAGTAGCACACTACTGTTTTTTCGCTAATCTATTTACCTACGTTGCTTCCCCCCAAAAAAGGGGGATGGCCAAGACAGGAAGGCACACTCCCAATTTGCTTATCTACACAAACACACATTTACTCGTATCCTAGCCCCAACGGAAGAAGGGACAGATCCTCACCTCACCACACCGCACGAGGGTCAATTATGCAGTGCCATCAGCAGGGCCTGACAGCAGAGCCGGTTTACCCTTATCACATCATAGTGGACACATCCCCTTACCCGCACCTGGCCTGACCAGCTGATCAAACCAAATGTAGGAGAATATCTCCTCGGGGCCCCGTCACCATTTCTCTCTAGTCATCCCTGTCACGCGTAGCGACTCTTCCTTGCTGTACAGACATCCTTCTGGCCTCTAACACTCTCTTCACGCTTTCCATCCATTTTATTCGTGGTCTTCCTCTGAGCCTTACGCCCCTCACGTCTGATCCAGTTCTCATTTTCACCAATCGCTCTTCATCCATTCTCTCCACGTGCCCAAACCATCGCAACACCCTGCTCAGCTCGATCAGCCATCTCCCGCATTTCAGTTCTCCTTCGCACTTCATCATTTTTCACTCGATCCATAAGCGTCACTCCACACTTACTCCTCAGACACCTGATCTCCATTACATTCAAAGTTTTCCTCTCTGCTACACCCATATTCCATGTTTCAGCCCCATAAAATGCAGTCGGCATCACCACACCCTAATACAGACTTCTTACATCCATTCGAAGCGAACAGCATCCAAATGCTTTTTTCATTCCTTCAAGCACCTTTCCTATTCCACTCATTCTAAACTTCACCTCTACATCTATTCTTCCATCTACAGCAACATGTGACCCTAAAGAAAAAAAAAAAAACTCTACCTCCTCAAGCAACTCACTGTTCAAATCAACATTCATCTTCCTACCACCTACCAACTTCGTACGCTTCATCACTTTACTCTAATTCTCAATTACTCTCATTTTCCTCCTTTCACACACACTTCTATACTCCTCTAACAACACTCTGAATCTCTCCTCCGAAGCAGCCACCAGTGGAGTATCATCAGCAAACAGCAGCTGATATACTGTAGATTCCACTCTCTACCATCACAATTCACCAGACTCAAACTTCCACCAAACACTCTCGCATTCATCTCCCTTACAACACCATCCATATAAATATTAAACAAACAATGCGACATCACACACCCCTGCCGCAGTCCCATTCTCACAGGAAACCAATCACTCACAGTATTTCTGACTCTTACACACAGTTGTAATATCAAATAAAAACTTTTCACTCGTTTTAACAACCTACCACCTAGTCCATATAATCCTAAAACAGTCCACAAAGCCTCCCTATCAATTCTATCATATGCTTTCTCTAAAATCATGAATGCCCAAAACACATCCTTACCTTTCGTCAAATACTTTTCACACACCTGTCTCACAGTAAACACCAGCTCTTGGCATCCCCTCCCTCTCCTAATACCACACTGCTCATCGCCAGTCACTCCTTCTGTACCCTCTCCAACTTGCTTAATCAACACTCTACGATACACCTTACCTACAATACTCAATAGACTTGTGTCCCCAAAACTAGTACTGTACATTCATACTTATAACCCTTACCTTTATATAAACGAACCACAGACGCACTTACCCAGTCAATCGGCACCATACCGCTCACAGAACACACATTTAGCAAGCTTACTAACCAGTCAACAATAGTTGCTCCACCACCTTTCAAACATTCCACAGCACACCCATCCATACCTGAAGCTTTCCCTGTTTTCATCTCTTTTACTGCCTCCTTAACTTCTTCCATCGTGATGAATGAATCATTCAACTTTCCCATCACATTCATTCCTTGCAGCCTTCCATCTGCCACAGTCTTAGCCTCCCTTTCCTACTCTACATTTAACAATCTTTCAAAATACTCTGCCCATTTTTTCTTTACTGCATCCATCTCAACTAACATCCTCTGCTTTTACTTGCTTTGCCTTCCCAGACTTTCCTTTTCGCACCCACTTCACCTCCTTTCAAAATATTTTTCTATTCTGTTGAAAATTCTCAGTCAACCGCCTATCCCACCTCTCATCTGCTGCCACTTTAGCATCACGCACAGCCATTCTCGCCCAATTCCTCTTTTCTTATACTTCTCACATGACATATCATCCTTCCTTTGCATCCACGCTTCATATTCTCAGCCACTTCCTCACACCACCATTCACTTCCCTTTCTTACACCGCCACCCACTCGTCTCAAACCACACACCTCTTTCGAATACCCCATCACGGCACTCTTAAACAACTGCCATTCCTCCTCCACACCGCCATTTTCCTGATCTTTCACTGCGTTCCACTCATCTTTCAACTTTCCTGATACTCGGTCGTTTTCTTTCTTTTATCCAACTCACTGACTTTCAAAACTTCCCCTGCTACACCCAAGTCTCCTAGCTCTCACCACCTCATACTTACTCTCAACTTTCCCTCCACCAGATAATGATCAGACATACCCCCACCCTACCCTCTGAAAACTCTCACAGCCAACAATCTTCCTTTGACATTCCTTTTAACCACATAGTCCATCAATGCTCTATCAACGACGCTTCCACCTTCATGTCTCATTCATGTATATTTATATTTTCTTCTCAAACAAGGTATTTCCAATCACCATCTCTCGCTCAACACACATTCTTTCCCCATTTTCATTTCTTCCAGGCACACCATACATACCAACGACACCTTCAACTTTATATTTCTCACTCTAGCATTCAGATCTCCCATCATTACCACATTCACACATGCTCTAAAATTCTGCAGACACTCATCAACATCATTTCAAAAAGACCCTCTCTTCATCCCTTTCACTACCAGGCCCGTATCCACTCACAAATACCCACAACTCTCCTCCAAATTTCGCTTTCACCCACATCAGTCCCGATGACACCTTCCATTCAGTCACACACTGCTGCACTTCCGGGCTCACTAACAAGGCCACTCCTCTCATTCTTCTTCTATCAACACCTGACATCCTTCTCCAGATTCACCTTTCCATTTCATCTTTGTTTCACTCAAATCTTACACATCCAACTTTTTTCTCGCAAACATTCTCCCAATATACCCCTTTATGGCCTCAATTGTACTACATCCATGCACATTCATAGGTCCAATCGTCAGGGTTCGATGATATCTCAAACCCCCTTCTCTTTCCATACCCTGTCTGATTGTAGGAACTTGAATTACTGAGGAGGGGATCCCTAGTCCCCTCACTGTCCCTTATAGTCTCCTTTTACGACAGGCAGGGAATACTGTGGCAGAATTCATCCTAACACAACCTGGCCGCAAAATGGTAGTAACACCGCATAGTGTGGCCAGTTTGTGTCCCCCCCACGCCATGTTTCCACGTTTGAATCTGAACTGCAGCAATAAACCAGAACTGGACTAAGACGATGTTTGAGAAAAGCGCTATGGAAGGATGTAGAGCAGTAGCATTTTTTTTTGTTTTGCAACTGACGTTAGTGACATAAACTGCAAAAGGTCAAGTAGCTGGGACAACTTTAAGTAAAAGCAATATAGTTCATACATCTGACCCATAACAAGTAATGCATAGGAGCCTGAAGGTGATAACTGACAGCACTTGAAACAGAATTTATTAGAAGTGCCTGTGGGTTGGATTGACACGTAGGCGAACGAATGAAGGGATCGACGAGGAATGCAGTTTCTTTTAATATAATATGGGAAACACATAAAATAAAACCTTGAATTGCTGATACACAAAGAGACGATGTTGACTGTAATTAAGAAAGCGTATGAGAATTTAATAATAAAACGAAAAGAGAACAGTAGAAAAATAATATTAAGGGATATGATTGGTGATGATATGAAGGAGGTGGAATGTGGAGCAAATGAACGATGACGATTGAACTGGGAAGAGGAAATGCATAGACATGAAGAATTACAGCCACAGATGGAAATGTTATTTATAAGGAATATGCAGCAGCTTCGACCCACTCCTGAGATATGAATCGAAACGAAACGTGTTTTTGTGTACATTGTGAGTTGATGCGGAAAAAGAGGGAGGGACACGATTTGAGGGTGGGGGTGGGGGTAATGGAGGGATGAATGCAGAAAAATAAGGAAAATGGAGTGAAGAAAAATAAGGGAGGAGTGGGGACCACACACACACACACACACACACACACACACACACACACACACACACACACACACACACACACACACACACACACACACACACACACACACACACACACACACACACACACACACACACACACACACACACACACACACAAATCCCATCTCTTCTACTGTGATATTAAATTTTCTTTGTCGTAACTCAAACCGTTCTTCCTCAAACCGTTCTTTACTTATCTGGCATTCTAGTCCGAAGCACTTCCTACCCTCACCATCAAACTGTACTCTCCTCCTTGTCCCTCGCCGTCATGACCGTTCTATCAAAAATCAGTTTTTCTTCCTCTCACATTCTTTATTCATTTAATTTTCAAGCTCATTGTAACTTCAGCATCAGAATTATAGCCTCTTCCTCACACTGTCTCATCACACTTCATTCTGCTATGGACGCACTTCCTTGATCCGACATTATTAACCATTTAGTTTTGATGCACCTTTCACCCTCAGCCTCAAACCTTCAAACTCTGCCCCACCTTGCACCATTAAACTTCATTCTGTCAAAAAATACTCTTCCTTCATTTCACATTATGGATTTATTCGTTCAATTTTGAGAAAGCTCGTATCCTCAGCCTCAAATATTCTTCTCTCCCCACCCCCTCCCCCATGTAGCGTCACCCTCCATTCACCCAGTCTTTTATCACCCCATACCGTTTCCTCCACACCATCCTGCTTCCTCCCCAGTCTGCTCCTTCCCGCCACGCTAACCTTCCTTCCTCTCCCCTCCCATCCCAGTCTCTTCAGTACCTTCCTACCCTAGTCTTCCCTTTCCTCCCCATTCATCCCTCTCTCCACTCTCTCTTTAACTTAACCTCCCCCCCTCCTCTCGACTCACCCCTCTCTCTCCACTCCACTCCTCTCTTCGCCTACTTCTCAACCTCTTCGCCTCTTTCCTCCTACCATCTTACAGTGCCCTCTGCTGTCTCTTGACCCCCTCACCTTACCTTGCCTCCTCTTCTTAATCTGTCCGCCCCAACCTTTCCTTCTCTATCATTTATATTTGTCCCTGTATCTCACGTCCCTTCTTTTCATATTTCTCCTGTCCTTCCTTCCTTTCTTCGTTCTTCCCTTCAGTCTTTCAGTCCACCCCTTCCATCTCTCCGCCTCCTCTCTGGCCCCCTTCTCTCACATCTGCCTCCCCTCCTCCTCCTTCCTGTTACATCCCCTCCCCCCTCCTCTCATATCTCACTCCCTCCACTCTCCTCCTCCCATTTCTTGCTCCCTCTGCTCTCCTGCTGCCATCTCTCCTCTTCCTCTTCTCACATCTATCTTTCCCCCACGCCCCCCTTTTTCCCTGTGACGCCCCAACTTTTCTCCATTAGAGCTGCGGCCCCCATCACTCAGGCTGATTCAGGTGTCGATGCCCATACACAATGGTAATCAATCCTACCCAAACTTACACCATCCTTTCCCCAGCCTCTCTCTACCCCCTCACTTTTCCGCACAACACTAGACAAATCGTTTGAAAAATATAAAGCCATGAAAACAACCCTAAAATATTGGTAGAATGTTTTGAAACACCTCTGTAATATTGCTTAGATCTTGACAGTATCGCCAAATTATTGACAAAATTTCTAGCATACCATTACCATGATGAAAAACTTCCATAATGCCTTACATGATGACAGCCAGCCCTCCTCCTCTCCTTCACCATCGCCTGTCCTTGATCACGTCGTCCGCCTACACGCCATCAAGGGAACCACTTGAAATGCGTTAAAATGTTCAGAATATCCATGAAATATTAATAAAGCCTCCAGGATATCGCCAGGGTGATGAAAAACCGCTGAAATACCGAGGAAACAGCTAATACATCAACGGAATATTGCTGGAATATTAATAAAATCTGTTAAATATAACAAAAAATATTGATACATCCCTCAAGAATGTTGCCAAGGTATTTCTAGAAATCTAGAAAATCATTCACAATCTCATAAAGTTACGAAAATAGCGCTAAAATATTAATGAAATCACTTAAATATAGAAGAGTTACTGAAAACATCTGCAGAATATCGGCAAAATATTGACAAGGTTCCTACAATATTGCTAAAATATTGATAAAAATCCTATAATATTGTTAAAATATTGACAAAATATCCTTGAATATTGCAAAAACATTTATAAAGCATTAGAATTTTGCTAAATTGTTACTACAAACAAGAATTTTGCTAGAATATCGATAAAAAGTCCAGGAATATTGCAAAAATATAAAAAGCTCTAGAATATTGAGAATATAAAAATAATATTAATGAAAAAGTCTAGAATATTGCCAAAATAATGATAAAAGACCAAGAATGATGCTATAATAGTCATAAGAAGTCTTGCAAAAGTGACAAAATAGTGGCATCTAAAATCTGAGAGTATATTGACAATATTTATCGCCCAGCTTTAGAAGAGGAAGTGATAACCTTTTTGCCTATGTGTGTGTGTGTGTGTGTGTGTGTGTGTGTGTGTGTGTGTGTGTGTGTGTGTGTGTGTGTGTGTGTGTGTGTGTGTTCGCATAATATCTCATGAAAGGCTTGAGCTGTCAACATGAAACCGTCAGGATATCAAAATATGGCCAAAATCTTGGCCGAGTCAGACAATGGGCTCTAGGCGTCAAGATTAAGGTTTTCAAAATGGCTGCCAAAGGACAACTAGTTTTTATCGCCCGATTTAGCACCATTACATTTTATGAACGACTTGAGCTATCAACATGAAACCCTCAGGGCATCAAGATATGGTCGAAATCTTGGACTTGGTTAGCAGAATATTCTGGCTGGCGATTAGCATTCTTTCATTCATGCTGGTTTTCATCCAAGTTTAGTCTTAGATGGATAGGAATATCTCTAAATCTGAATGCGTTACATTGACACTCTTCATCGTTTATGTCATCATCTTCATCATCATGTTTTTCAGTCTGGAATCATCATCGTCATCATTATCATAATCACCACCACGTTTCTGTCTAACAGATCATGCAGTTATACTGTTCACTACTGTATGTGCTTCCCCATTATTTTCACTCATTTAGCATTATTCGCCTTTGTCTCATTATCTCGATCTCCCCGAATCATTCATTTTTAATTATCTCATCGTCGCGTTTTCTATAGTATTTTTTTTTATGCGAGGAAGAAGGAACCAAAGGCCATGAGCCCGCAGTAACAGTTCCCTCCAAGAGAAAAACAAAATACAATATAGAGCCAAATTCAAGATCCGATCATTTTGAGATGCCTGGACACACTGCGTTTGAAAGACTGGAGATCATAGGCAGCAGGAAATACAAACAGAGGGAGACAGTTCCAGAGCTGACCTGTTGCATAAACGAAAGACTGGGAGTAACGGTTAACACTTGCTTTAGAGAGTTGGACAGAAAAGGGATAAGAGTTTGCTGCCAGACGGGTGCTACGCACCCGACGTAGAGGTGGAGGAATGCAAGCAGACAATTCAGAGGAGCAGTGACCATTAAAGTAGCGATAGAAAAGAGATAAAGATGCGGCGAAGAGACAGAAGTTGAAGGGAGTCAGTAAGAGGAGGAGAGTTAATGAGACGAAAAGCCTTTGACTCCACCCTATTGAGAAGAGCTGTATGTGGGGAGCCTCCCCACACATGAGAGTTGTACTCCACACAGGGGCGGATAAAACCCCTGTATAGAGTCAACAATTGTGCAGGGGTAAAGAAAGAGCGGAGTCGGCTTAGCACACCCAATCTCTTGGAAGCAGATTTTACAAGAGATGTAATATGATCTTTCCAAGATAAGTCCCGAGTAAATGAAACCCCAAGCATGTTCAAGGATGATGCAGGATTAAGCTCAATATTATTAAACATTAGTGGGTATACCTGTGGAAGATTTTGTCGGGTTGATAGGTGTAAGAACTGAGTCTTAGATGCATTAAAAACAACATATTATTTTTACCCCAGTCAGAGATACGAGCCAAGTCAGACATTAGGTGTACATAGCTTCATCCCTTGTTTGTTGAAGTAACTGTTGAGATGGGCGTTGCGGGAACCGAATGGAAAGGTTAAGGGTGGAGTCATCAGCGTAAGAGTGGATAGGGTTAGATGTACAGCTTAAAAGATCATTGATAAATAAAAGGAAGAGAGTTGGTGATAGGACAGAGCCCTGAGGAACACCACTGTTGATAGATCTAGGAGAAGAACGACGGCCGTCTACAACAGCGGCTATAGAACGACCAGAAAGGAAGCTAGCGATGAAGGCACATATAGAAGGATAGAAACCGTAGGAGGGCAGTTTGGAAATTAAAGATTTATGCCAGACTCGATCGAAAGCCTTTGAGATGTCAAGTGCAATGGCAAAGCTTTCGCCGAAGTCCCGAAAGGAAGATGACCAGGAGTCTGAAAGGTAGGTGAGATGATCGCCAGTGGAGCGTCCCTGACGGAACCCGTACTGACGATCGGAAAGAAGGTTGTGATAGGAAAGATGCCTTAAAATTTTTCTATTGAGAATTGACTCGAAAACTTTTGAAATACGGGACGTTAAAGCAATTGGACGATAGTTGGAGGGTTGGGAGTGGTCACCCTTCTTTGGGACTGGCTGAATGAGAGCAAACTTCCAGCAAGAAGGAAAGGTACAAGTTGACAGACAAAGGCGAAAGAGTTTGCCTAGGCAGGGTGTAAGCACAGAAGCACAGTTCTTGAAAACAACAGGAGGGACCCCATCAGGCCCATATGCTTTGTTAGTACTGAGCCCAGTGATGGCAGAAAAAACATCAACTGAAGAAATTTTAATGTCAGCCATGAGGAAGTCAGAGGGGGGAAGTGATGGAGGAACAGCACCGGAATCGTCTAAGGTGGAATTGGAGGAGAAAGTCTGTGCAAAGAGATCTGCTTTATCAGTAGAAGAAATAGCTACAGAGCCATCAGAGTACAAAAGAGGAGGGAAGGATGATGAGGTAAAGTTGTTAGAAAGATTTTTGGCAAGGTGCCAAAAGGAGCGGGAAGAATTCGAGTTGGAGAGTTGAGAGCATTTAGTATGGATGAAATTATTTTTAGTAGAACGAAGAACAGACTTTGCACGATTCCGGGCAGAAACGTAAAGATGATGTGATTCAGGGGTGGGTTGGCTCCGATACCTTTTGTAGGCCCTCTCCTTGTTGCAGACAGCATTAGAACAAGCGTGATTAAACGAAGGCTTTCTTGCGTTAGTCAAAGGATATGAGAAAGGAATGTATGCTTCCATGCCCGAGAGAATAACCTCCGTAATGTGCAAGGCACATTCAGATGTCTCCCGGCCTTGGAAGCAATAATCATTCCAGGGAAAATCAAAGAAGTACTGCCTGAGGGCCTCCCAGTCCGCGGCTCCAAAATGCCACAGACGACGTTTCCCTGGAGGGTCCACAGGCCGTACCGGAGTGATAGGACAGGTTAAGGTAATAAGGTTGTGATCAGAGGAGCCCAACGGAGAGAAAAGATTAACAGAGTAAGCAGAAGGATTAGTTGTGAGGAAGAGGCCAAGTATGTTGGAGCTCTCTCCAAGGCGGTCAGGGATACGGGTAGGGTGCTGTACAAGCTGCTCTAGGTCATTAAGGACAGAAAAGATGTAGGCTTGTTCACCAGGTGGATCAGTGAAAGGAGAGGAGAGCCAAATGTGGTGGTGAACATTGAAATCTCCTAGAATGGAGATTTCAGAGAAAGGAGAAATGGATAGAATGTGTTCCATCGTAGATGTAAGATAGTCGAAGAATTTTTGATAGTCAGTAGAATTAGGGGATAAGTAAACAGCACAGATATATTTAGTCAGAGAATGACAGGAAAGCCGAAGCCAGAGTGTAGAGAATTCAGAAGAATCGAGTTCAGGAACACGAGAGCAAGATATACACAACAGCCACCTTTGGCTTTGAAATGAGTATAGAGAAAGTAGGAGGATACAGAAAAAGGTTTGCTGTCAGTTGCCTCAGACAGCTGAGTCTCCGTTAGAAAAAGAAGGTGAGGTTTAGAGGAGGAGAGGTGGTGCTCAACAGAGCGAAAGTTAGAGGAAAGGCCGTGAATGTTGCAGAAATGAAGAAGAAGAGAGTCAGACAGTGGTTCCAGGCACCTCGAGTCGTCACCGGGAGAGGGGCGGATGGTGGGGGCATTTATGGTCCCCCCCCCCGGGGACTCCGAGGCTTGGTGAAGAGACGTCATTTTTTTTTAAATTTTGAATAGGAAGTGTAGTGTGTACTGTGCATGTAGTTTGGTGTAGACAGTTAGAGAAATTTGTACTGGAGAGCATGCTGGCCTACTCTCTGTGTAACTGAGACACTGAAAAAGTTCAGCAAAGGGGGATGGTCAGGAACTAGTCCTGAGGGCTGATGAAACGGGAGCTCCAGAACTCCCTGTCATCAGCTTTCCATCCACCTCGGGAGTACTGCCCTGCTCGACTGGTGCTACAGTCTACGACTTGCTTCAGTTAAAACTGAGCGAGAGGAACTTCAGAATCTTAATACTGTAACCATTAACTCTTCCATACCTGGGATAACTCGACATTTTATTCCTACTGACGCCGTACGATACTATATTTTGAACTAAAATTGTTACAGAAGCTTGAATTGTAAGTCAGGCTAAAACTGTACTCTCGTGTTACTATTCTCACCGTTTTCTTGGATTTTTGTCATTATTACCCGTCCCCGTCCGGAGGGGCTAGGGGATGGGTATTGTTTTCACTCGGTTTGTCTGTTTGTTTGTTTGTTTGTTTGTTTGTCTGTTCGTCTGTCTGCTGTCATCTTTACGCGAAAACTACTGGTGCGATTTTTACTAAAATTACAGGGATGATGGACCATGATCTTCTGATCACTTGATTAAATTTTGGGACATATTAGGCCAAGGCTCAGGCTGTAGACCCCAAAAATGAAGAAAAAATAGATTTTTTCGCCATAATTTCTTTTAAATTCGTCGTATCTTCCCGAAACCAAAACCTTAAGGTGCATCTTTCAAATCTGCATCCTATAGCATGCTTTATTACATGAGGGCGGAAAGGGGATCAGTGTCAGGTAGCTCGGGCCTAAAATTTCAAATGGGCATAAAGTCATCGATTTCCACCCGATTTACTCCAAATCTGATATGTGACAACTCTGACTAGATATCCTGTTGTGTTCATACGTCAGCAATAAAATGACCGCCGGGTACAAGTTTGCTGTGCCTTGGCACCACTTTTTTTTTTTTTTTTTTTTCACTTTATTATTGGCTTTATCTTTTCTTGCCATAATTATTCTTAGCTTTATTTTCCTTTCCATTATATGCCTTGGTTTCTCTTATCTCTCTGCTTTATCTTGCCGCCTCATCGTTATTCTCAAATACCAATTCCGCTTATTTCTCTGCTTTACCCTGCCCATTCATCATTATTATCTGCTTTATCAAACATCTCCATCATCATTCATATGTTTATCTTTCGCACCTATCATTATTTTCAACTTTGTCTCAGCCATTAATCTTATTCTCAGCCTTCTCACTCCCATTCTTCGTTATTCACAGTTTTTCTTACCCATTTACCATTATTAGTTGTTTTATCTTACATTCTCATTATTTTCAGCTGTATTTTACATTTTTATTCTCATTCTCAACATTTACATACCCTAGCATCGTTGTTCTCAGTTTTATGATATTCTGATTTTCTAATGGGCTCTCACTATCCTCTCACTCAATGTACTGCTGCTTTAGGTGTCTGCCCTTTCCTCTCTTCCTTCCTTCCTCTTCTGTGTTTCTTTCCTTCATTCATTCCCTTTCCTTCTGCCTACGGGTGACTTTACACTCCCTCTTCAGTCTTTCTTTCCTTCATTCTTTCCCCCTCCTTCTGTCTACAGGTGACTCTACACTGACTGAGAAACCAAATGGTTTCCTGTACACCAGGAAACCATTTACTACGCTGGGTGGTAACCATATAACCAAATTATGACACCTGGTGGTTTAGTGGGCAATTAAGGCGCTCCAATCGGATAAGCGGGTGCAGGTTTATAGCCAAGGGGTGGTTGGGGTTCATTGCGTACGTAATGCCACTCAGCGATGAGTGAGGCTTGTCACTTTCATCTTAAATGTCAAGACCAGGCTCCTACACTCCTCATGGGGCGACATATGATTGGATGATGGATGGATGGATGGATGGATGATATACTTAACACACTTAATTCCTAGGCGTCATTTTGTAACATGGTTACCAACCACCGAAGTAAATGGTTTCTTTGTGCACAGGAAGCCATTTGGCTTGCTAATGAAAGTAGTCGCACAAAGGCATCACTACACTGAGTGAGTGAATGGGGGGCTTACCCCATCTACTTATAATAATAATAATAACAATAATAACAACAACAATAATAATAATAATAATAATAATAATAATAATAATGATAATAACTAGAATTCTGAAATTCCTTGAGCAATATTAAAAACAACTCCACGTTCCAGATGATAATGCCACATTCCAGACTGGAATGACAAATTTAATACAACACTTGTACATCACTTAAGGTGTACAGTCCTTGAAATATACACAGTATTAAGAGTGGTTGTGGTAAATGGTGCATTAATTATAATACATTATAAACTGAATGTGAGAGATAAGTGTCATGATTTTGTTTTTATCAAGATCTATATATGTGAGGATCTACGTCCAAGACTCGTCAAAGGGCGTCAAAAGATTTGTCATAATTGCTGTTATGAAATCATAAAAAATAGACACTGGTAGGATCCTGAAATTACTTTCCTTTTTTAAATAATTGGACGCCTAGTATTAGGGGACTTTTGGCTTGACTCAAAATTTGTCATGGATTTTGACCTGTGACCTTGAGATCAAGGTCAAGGTTATTCATACTAAGTACCGGTAAGTCATGTTCACTCATGACCCACTACATTTCACCGAGTTTGGTCAAAATCGGCCAAATACTTTCTGATTTAGCACTTCAGGCATGAGACAGCCGTTTTGATTTTCCTCAACACCTCAAAAAGTATTTGTTGGATCTCAGTATCAGTGTTCAAGTGCACTAGTATAATGCTGATGACTACATACTGAAACATTTGCGAAGTAATCCATTCGGTAGCTTTTGCTGCAAAGGAGAGCAAAAATAAGAATAAGAAGAATAAAAAAAAATAGCATAGTAGGCGCTACAGCTAGGAAACAAAATTCTGTGCCAAAAGAAGCCTTCAACAAAGATACCTCACTCCTGTAAATTTGAAGTCTCTATCTTGAACAGTCTTGGAATGCCCCCCCCCAAAAAATAATAATAATAATAACATCTGCTGTATCATTGAGAACTCCACACACTGTGATGTTCTTAACCCCTTAACCACGGGGCGTCACTTTTGTGACGCTCGGCCACAATGGATCATACCACGGGGCGTCACTTTTGTGATTCTGTGTTATTTTGAATTATCCCGGGCTCTCAAGTGGTGGCTTGTATCATCTATCAATACTGCCAATGTCCAACACTAGTCAGCACTCCAAATCTCATCCGTACTCCCATCCATTGTTGACATTTTAGCGATTTTACCCCCTTCGTGACTCCCCTCCCTATCTGCCCTCCATTACCCTGTCCTCTCACATCCCATGCCGCGCTGCGCTATGCAAATTTCCCTCGGATTTTTCCACAGATTTCATCCTTTGAAATAAGCCCTATGCCCTATACTTATACAAAATAATATAAACCAAAAAAAATAAGGTAAGTGATAGTGTTATACACCAGGAATTGGCTAATTATCACCTGACAACACCTCACGTGCATTCATTCGCTACATTACCACGGTAATTTCCCCTTTGAATTATGCCTTGTAATCGATGTCTGTAACAAAAATATATATCAGAAAGGAAGGGAGAAGCCTAAGTGACATTTACATTCACCTGGAACTATCTATTTCTTTATGTATTGCCGAGAATTTCTACCTATAAAAAATTAGCATGTAAGTTAGCAGCAGTCAGCCTCAGTGTCATTGTCAACCCTTGCCTTCTCAGATAAGCCGCGGCATTTAGTTCCTTGTCCTCCGCTGTGGTCAAACCATGTCGCACTCGCGCACTGCCATTTCTGCCGCTTCTGTGCCCATTGCAAAGGGCCCCGTGACCTCTACCCCAAAGAAAAATAGTGAGGGAAGCAGGAAAGGACTTAGTGACTCTGCAGTGGCACGTGAACTAGCAGAATTGTCCATGGTGATGATGGATAGTGATTTTGACGATTCGGGTGAATCGTGTGATGAGCCATGTGAGGTAATCGTGCCAGAAAGTGCTAGTACGAGTGCTTCAGTGTCGGAAGTAGTCTCCAGCTCCAAAGGAAAGGAGCCGTTAGTGCAGCAAGGCAAGGAATTTGGGAAGGGAGTGAAAAGGCGGCGTGTTAGCCCCAGAACAATGCACCCGCCTGACCCAGCCCGCCATGAGTCCCGAGTTGATTCACCTCCCCGTTCCTCAAGCCCCACTTCACTCATTTCTTCCTCATCGTCGGCTGAGTTATCTCCGGAGTCTTCGTCGTCGGAGTCACCACCAGCATCAACAGTGAAGGCAGGCCGTAGAGGAAGAGGTAAATCCAGGACTTGTAAAAGTAGAGTTGGTAGTAGGGTAAGGGCTGCTAGTGCTGTACGGCAACCCAGGGTCAATGCGAGTGACCTTGAACCTGATAAATCTGCCTCACAGCCACCCACCACCACCACCCACCCTACACCGCCACGACAGGGAATCCTGGACGCCTTCGCGTGGATGGAAGGGTCCAATTTTGTGCCTGAACATTTAGTGTTTGATGAGAGCTCCTCAGGAGTTCAGCCTGCCTTCACTATTGACGATAATGCTGAGTGTGTGGACCACCTTTTGGCCTTCCTAGATGACGTAGTCATGCAGCACATATGTGATGAGACCAACAGGTATGAATCACAACGTGCTGCTAGTGGTACAGGTGCAGCGAAGATGCAACAGTGGTCCATGCTGGGAGTGCAGGAGCGGTATGTGTTCTTTGCCCTCATGCTTCTCATGCCACACTGCAAGAAGCATGAGTTGGAAGAATACTGGTCCATGGACCCTTTACTACCCTCACCCACCTTCAATAAGTACATGGCAAGAGATCGCTTCTGGAACATCACGGGAAACCTACACTTTCCCGACAACGATGTACCTTCCCAAACTGACCCACTCTGGAAGATCCGGGAGATTCTGAGCAGAATGAAGGATAGGTTTATGTCATTCTTCCACCCCTTTCAGAAGGTTGTCATTGACGAATCCTTGGTTTTGTTCAGAGGACATCTTCAGTTTGTTCAGTACATTCCAAGCAAACGCCATCGCTTTGGAATTAAGTTCTTTGTACTGTGCGACTGTAAGACGGGGTACATCCTTGACTTCGTAATTTATTCAGCCAGCACTGTCGATCTGGATAAAACACACCCCCTTGGCTTCTCAGGCTGTGTAGTGAAAGTGCTCCTTTAAAAGTATTTTGGTGGGAATCATGTGCTGAATACAGACAACTACTATACAGCACCGAAACTTGCCAAGTACCTTTCTGAGCACGGCATTGGCTCCTGCGGCACTGTCAAAAGTAATCGTGCCCACTTCCCTAAATTCACAGAGGCAGGAACCTCGCAGCGAGGAGACGTACACCAACACAAGTCTGAGAAGATGCTGGCAATACGGTGGCATGACAAGAGGGTCGTGCACATGCTCACCACTGTACATAAGGGAGAGATGACAGACAGTGGGAAGGTCGACCGTAGGACAGGCGAACCTGTGATGAAACCTGATTCTGTGTTGGACTACAATATCAACATGCGGCTGATGGACAAGTCCGACATGATGATTGGAGAGATCGACTGCCTCAGGAAGAATACTAGGTGGTACAGGAAAGTTTTTCTGCATCTCATAGATATGACGATGCTGAACGGCTTCATCCTGTACAAGATGAAGGTCAAGCCACCCAAGTCCTTCTCCCTGAGGTTGTTCACCAGGACTTGTGTCCAGCAGCTGCTGGAAAGATATGTTAGGGTGACAGCAGCAACTCCAAGGCGCCATCCAGTAACACTTCCCGACCGACTTGAGCAGAGGGCGTATATGGATCAGCACAGACTGAAGCTAATGCCTGCCACAGGGAAAAGGAAGGCTGCGATTCGCAGGTGTCAGGTGTGTGCACATACCACCCGCCACACACCTGAGCACAAACGCACCTCTTGGCAGTGCGCTGAGTGCCAGGTTCCCCTCTGTGTTACCTGCTTCTTTGATTACCACAGCCAGAAGCAGTTCTAACAGTGCAAGTGTGAAAGGAGAATAATGTGTAAATAATGTGTAAATAATCTGTAAATAATGTGTAAATAGCAAGTGAAAGCAATAGATGTTCAATACATATGATTGAAAAGTGTATTATAGTTTTATTTTACTGAAAGTGACAGTGAATAACATAGTGTAAGTAAAACAGAAGGGTAAATATTGAAAATAGAATAGAAAATGTAAATAGTAATGTAAGCAATTAGTAATATAAGAATATGAGTACAAATACTTTATGTTATAACAGTGAAAGTGAATCCGTGGCTCTCTACGTATTTTACTGAATGAAAAATTGAATGACTTCAGTGACAATAAACTAATACTACTGAAGGAAACTTATGGAGAGAGACTCCAGATATATATAAGTGTGATATAGTAATAGAAATATAAAGTGTGAGGGGTTTTATGAATAATAAATGACAGAGTACCAAGAGCGAACTAGCGCAAGTGCGATGTTCAGACGCGCTCGTAATTTCCATTGCTTTCACAGTGGGTTTTTTTGGGAGTATGGATCCCAAACTACTTGAAAATCATAGAGTAGTGTTTATAGTGTAAATATCTGGCTGTGGTAATCATATTACGGGTTGTCGGGAAGTGTAAAGTGGAGACTTCGTTACCCAACTTCAGAGGTCTCCACAAGTCCTACGGTAACCGACGAAGGCTCAACAAACATTCCAGGAGAAAGCTGAAGGTATGTGCCATAAGCATATGTAATTTTAATATTCTAGGATTAACAACTGGTTTTTGGCAAATATTTTTTGAGAGTCTTTCGGAGCTCAAATAACCCCGCGGGACACACAAAACATTGGTAAACATGCCCGCGGTGTAGGGGTTAATAATAATTAGAATTCTGAAATTCCTTATGCAAAATTCAAAGAACTCCACTTTCCAGATGATAATGACACATTCCAGATTATAATGAACAAGAAAAACATTCACTACTTGGACATTAACCCTTTAACCGCAGGTGTCATTCCAGAATGACATTGAAAAAACTGGACCAAACTGCGAGTGTCATTTTGGAATGTTCGTGAATATTTTAAACACCGCACGTTTTTCCTGTGCACAAATTGTTTCACGCAAAAGTAGCTGTCGAGTTCTTTCACGCCAGCCCTCCCATACCTCACTCCTCCCATCCCCCAGGGGCCCCCCCACCCCTGCCCTGACACGCATCAGTCAGTATCTGTCCAGCTCTGTGTGTGATAATGGCGCTCCGTCCCGAGTCATCGTCGCTCGCTTCCTCCTCGGAAATTCCTAGTGCTAGTGTGCCTTTGACCTCTACACCGAGGAAAGAACTGCCGACGGCAAGGCAGAAGGGGTTGAGCACCCCAGAAATTAGGACAGAGCTGGATAAAACTGTAAGTACAACTCTGGATTGTGGCAGTGAGAGTGATACACTTACAGCAAGTAGTAGTGATGACTATGCATTGATTGGTGGTGAACCGTTTAGGATTGACAGTGACAGTGATGAAAGTGAACATGTTGTCTCCCCCCCACCGCCCACAACTTACTCTGGGAAAGGGAAGATGCCCATGGGGAAAATGGGTGTAGCACATGGGAAGGGAGTGAAGCGTAACTTACGTCTCCTACACCCGGCCCTAGCAAGCATTTCCCACCACTTTCCCGTTCCCCTAGCCCTATTGCCCTCACATCATCTTCATCTTCTGCCGTGTCCTCTCCTCAGTCTACATCATCTGAGGAATATGAATTCCCAGAGCCTGCACAGCGAGGGAAGGCAGGCCATGCAGGCCGTGCAGGCAGGGTAAGCAGGGCAGGCCGGCCTAGAACAAAGGGGATGTGTGGCATTAGGAGGGCAAAGCAGGGTGATAAGCGCGGTGATAAATGGGGAAGAAAGGGTCAGATTTCACCACACACCAGGTCAGTAACCCCCCCGCCTGCCCCCCGCCCAGCTCCCTCACCCTCGCCACCCCCCCACTCACCACCCCCCCACTCACCCCCCTCCCACTCACCTCCTGCCTCACCCATTGCCTCACCCATTGCCTTCACCTCAACTCCTTCTCACGGGGAAAAGAGAGCAATGCGACCTGCCACTGCCACTGAACCACGCACCAGGAAAGTGGATGCATTTGTTTGGTGTGATGGTGCTGATTTTCAGCCACACAATCCGCCGTTCGACATGACAAATGCGGGAATAAAGCCTGCCTTCCCATGCAACGAAGGAGATGACTTTGTAGACTACTTCCTGGCCTTCATGGATGACGAAATAGTGCAGTTTGTCAGTGATGAGACCAATAGGTATGCAGCTCAGTGTGCAACAGAAGGGCTGGGACCTACTGGCTCACCAAAGCAAGTGTCGTGGTTGCCTGTCGGGATCAGAGAGCTGTATGTGTTCTTTGCTCTCATGTTCTTGATGCCCCATATCAAGAGATATGAGTTGGAGGAGTACTGGCTGGTTGATGACATTACTTCAATCCCAACATTCGGCAAATACATGTCACGAGATCAGTTCCGACAGCTGCTAGGATACCTGCACTTCGCTGACAATGGAAACCCGTCCCAAACTGACCCTTTGTGGAAAGTGAGGGATTTCCTCAACAGGATTAGGGATCGATTTATGCGATTTTTCCGTCCTATGCAAAAAGTCGTCATTAGTGAATCCCCAGTATTGTTCAGAGGACATCTCAAATTCATGCAGTACATCCCCAGCAAACGTCACCGCTTTGGGATAAAGTTCTTTGTGCTGTGTGACTGTGAGACGGGGTATATCCTTGATTTCGTGATCTACTCTGCAAGTACAATGGACGTGGACAGGAAAGACCCCCTTGGCTTCTCTGGCTCCGTAGTAAAAGTGCTGATGGAGAGGTATTTTGGTGGGAATCATGTGCTGTACACAGACAATTACTACACAGCACCGAAACTCGCCAAATACCTGGCTGAACACAGCATTGGCACTGTTGGCACTGTACGGAGCCACAGGAAAGAGTGGCCAAGTTTCCCTGAAGCATCATCATCATCCAAGGGAGATGTGCACCTGAAGAAGTCTGACAAGCTTCTGGCAATCAGGTGGCACGACAAGAAGGTCGTGAATATGCTCAGCACCATCCACAAGGGGGAACTGCAGAGAACTGGGAAGGTCAGCTACAGGACGGGAGAGCCAATCATGAAGCCCGATGCCGTCAACGACTATAATATCAACATGAGACTTGTTGATAAGTCTGACATGATGATTGGCGAGATAGACTGTCTCAGGAGAAACACCCGACGGTACAGGAAGGCTTGCCTCCACATGCTCGATATGTGCATGCTCAATGCCTTCCTCCTCTACAAGACACAAGTCGGGGGCATAAGTCAACCATCTCTGAGACAGTTCTCCAAGACTGTCGTGCAGCAGCTGCTTGCACGATTTGGTCAGGTGACGGCATTGGTCCCGAGGCGACACTCTGACACACAACCTCACCGTCTTGAGTGTCGCAATTACATGAGCCAGCATCAGCTTGTGAAATTGCCTCTCACCGCAGGCGGCAGGTTGTCACAGGGCCGCTGCAGAGTGTGTCATAACACCACACGGAGGCCTCGGACAAGAAAAATGAGCACACACCAGTGCCAGGAATGCCAAGTCGCTCTCTGTGTGACTCCGTGCTTTGCCGAGTACCACTCTCTGAGTAAATACTGACAGTGACAGTGATATACAGTGATGTGACAGTGACGTGCTTTACCAATAATTGTATAAGGGATAATGTAGTAATAAGGGATATTTTGCCTAGAAAACAATGTAAATATTGACCAGTATAATAAGTGACATTGTAATAAGAAAATCTGCGACACTGCTGTGATTCTGTGATGCGACAGTGACGTGCTTTACCAATAATTGTATAATATAGTAATAAGAGATATTTTACCTAGAAAATTATGTAAATATGGCCAGTATATAAGTGATATGGTAATAAGAAAATATGAGGCACTGCTGTAATTCTGTGATGCGACAGTGACTCAATATAGTAATAAGTGCAGTGTAAATATAATGTATACTGCCCAGATTATATGTAAAATAGTAATAGAAGTTAGCAATAATGAAAACATCGCCGCTAACCAAACGTCAGTGAGCGTGTGATGCCGCAGTGACGTGCGGGCAATTACAGTGCCTTTTACCTACCTCAGTGAACACAGAGTGGGTGTTTATCATATGTGCAGTGTTCATATATGTTTATAGTACTATTATCAGAGAGTGGTTGGCATTTGGTACTGGTGTGTGGGGCGTAAAATAGTGATTTTACACCCCTCACTTCTAACGGCACTGCCCGTCCTGTGAAAGTCCACAAAGTCATGAAACCTACATCACTGCAAAGCTGAAGGTTAGTACTTTCTAATGGTACCTTATTTTTTGCTCTAGCTTTATTCTGTGCAGAGTTATTAAGGTTTAAAGGTTTGTTTACATTTGGCTGGAACCCCCGCGGGAGAGGCCAGTCGGGACAAAACAATGCCCGCGGGTTAAATATGATGTACAAACTTTGAAATAAACAGCTTATTAAGATAAGTTGTGGAAAATGGTGTATTATTACTATTACGTCATAGATTGAATGTGCAGAGATAAGTGTCATGATTTTTGTTCACACCGAGATCTATATGTGTGAGAATGTAGGTCCAAATATCGTCAAAAAAGCGTTAAAAAATATTGAGTTGTCATAATATATATTATGAAATCTTAAAAACTGGATACTCTTACGAATCTGAAAATGCTTTTGTTATCATTGTAGACATAATGTTAAGGTACTTTTGGTATAACATTTTTTTTTACAGATTTTGACCTGTGACCTTGGGATCAAGGGCAAGATCATTCATACAATGCAGATCATGTTTATGCATGACCCAGCGGAATCCCACCAGGTTTCGTCAAAATTGGCCAAGAAATTTCCTATTTAGCACACGATGCCATGAGGCAGCCATTTAGGATTCCCTCGGTATCACATAAAGTATTTGTTGGATCTCAGTATCAGCGCTCAGGTGCACTAGTATACTGTTGACGACTTCATTCTGGAACATTTGCATCGCATCTGATTTAGTTTTTGCTGTGCAAGAGAGCAAAAACTGAAATAAAATAGCATAGAAGACGCTAGTGTTAGGAAGGCATATTTTATGTCAAAAGAAGCCTGGAACCAAGATGCATATCTCCAAAAGATTTCAAGTCTCTATCTCAAACGGTCTTTGAATGCCAGCCCTCTAGATCTTCCCTCCAAAAGAAATAGTATCTACAGTATCAGCAAGAACTCCGAAGAATGTGGAGTTCTTACAATGAAACTGCTCTTTTTTTTCACAAAAGCTCCAGTTCTTCCAAAGGAGTTCAAAGCTCTGAAAACATGTTTGCACCATTACACTTACGAGAATTGCGACATTAAAGATATACAACACACATTTCATCTGAAAAACAAGTGCCAACAACTACAATAATTTCATTTGCTTTAAATGGTTTTAACTCTCAAGCACAAAAAATTTCCGCTTTTTCTGGTGCCTTACCAGAAACTTTTCTGACAACATTTCTACGTCCTTCTTCTCTCCTCTCTTCGATACTGATGGCTATGTAGTTGTTTCTTACACTGACAAGGAAGAATTTACTGTCCAGACTTTCTCCTGTAATTCCAATCTGAGTGTTTCCAGTACTAATCTGCCCTTCGACTTCAATAGCCTTGTCATAAATTAAAATTTTGAAACTTCTGGCCTCGCTGGCCACACTCAATGTTGGTAGACAGTCTATGGATGGTTGACTTGATGGGGCTCTTAGCAAAGAAAATCCTTTGTGACTCCAAAACACATACTTTTAAAGACATTTATAGTTATCTAACTTTGACCCTCGAACTTTTCCGTGCGCAGGAAACCCTCAAAGCAACTAAAACATATTTTCAAAATGCTAAAAACACAGTTGGCTAAAGCACCTATTCTTCATATTCTTCTTCCCTTTTAAAACAACCTAGCTATAAAAAGCCAGAACAGACAACCTCAATTTTTCACAAATGGTTTAAATCTCCAAAGTTAATGATATGTAACGTATAGTGGACAAAAAAGGTTTTAGTTCATAGACTGTGTCAAGGTCATCTAATACAGTTTTGATTTGAGGCAATTCAAACCTGGTAGAAGAGTTGAAGGTCACAAAAGGATGAAGTGAAGTAGGTTTGAGAACAATCATCCAAAGTGAAAGATCACAGGCTCTTTAGCTCATCACCCGACTGAAGATTATGTCCCCACCAATATGACTAGATGAAGTGCTTTTCATCAGATTTTTCCTGCACCCTGATGATTTAACTTTGGAGAGACGTTTCGAATTAGAGGGGTTGTTCTGTTGCCATCATTACCTAGGTCAGTAAAAGAGGTCTTTCTTCAGCAACTGAGTAAAATTGTCTAGAAGTAGCAATACTAGAATAGTAAGATACGTTATGTTATCTATCTATCTATATACCTAGGCTGCTTCCCCCAAGGAAAGGGAGGTAGCCGAGACAGGACGACACACTCTCCATTTACTCATCCATTCAAACACATTCATTCACATCTTAGCCCTAAAGGGGAGAACGGACAGATCCTCACCGCACCACATTGCACAAGGGTCAACTGCGCAATGCAATCAGTGACATCCGCAGCAGGGCCCGACAGCAGAACTGGTTTACCCTGCCACATCATAACAGACCCATCTCCTTACCCGCACCTGACCTGACTGGCTGATCAGATCAAATACGGGAGAATATCCCCTCAGGGCTGCGTCATCACTTATTCATTCACAATTTCTCTCCATTTATTTCTGTCACGCACAGCCACTCTTCCTTGCTCAACAGACATCCCTCTCGCATCCAGCGCTCTCCTCACACTGTCCATCCATCCTATTCGTGGTCTTCCTCTCAGCCTTACACCTCTCACATCAGATCTAGTTATCTTTTTCACCAATCGCTCATTATCCATTCTCTCCATATGCCCAAACCATCGCAACACCCTCTGCTCAACGCTACCAGCCATCTCCCGAACAACTCCAGTTCTCCTTCGCACTTCATCATTTCGCACCCGATCCATACGCGTCACTCCACACATACTCCTCAGACACCTCATCTCCATTACATTCAAACTTTTCCTCTCTGCTACACCCATATTCCATGTTTCAGCCCCATATAATGCAGTCGGTACCACAACACCCTCATACAGCCTTTTCTTTACATCCATTCTAAGCGAACGACATTTAAACACTTTTTTCATTCCTCCCAGCACCCCCCAGTGGGGGGTTGTGTCCCCCCCTGTGGCGGGGGGGACACAACCTGGCCGCACTATGGGGTGGTACTACTACTCTGCGGCCAGGCTGTGTTAGGAAGAATACTGCCACCGTATTCCCTGCGTGTCGTAAAAGGCGACTAAAAGGGGCGGGGTGAGGGGACTAGGGACCCCCTCCTCTGTTTTTTAGTTCCTAAAAAGAGACGTTATGTTATGAAGAAAAAAAATTTTCCCCCTCGTCAGTCTTTTTGGACAGTATTATCAAGCAGACTCACGGAACGAAGTTGGAGGAGCTAATGTATTCACCTAGGTTTGTCTGTCTGTCTTTTTGCCTAGACGATATCTCCAAAAGTTCTCAATGAATTTCAATGAAATTTGGTGGAAGGGTGGTCAATGGGCCAAGGAAGAATTTATTGAATTTTTGGTCGGATCTGGTTCTGGATCCGGATCCTATATATAATATATTCAAAAGTTCTCAATGAACTTTAATAAAATTTTGTGGAAGAGTGGGCCATAGGTCAAGGAACGATTGATTAAATTTCGGGGCGGATCCGGATTCTACGAATTCCACACAGTATCTCCACGGATCCTGATCCTGATCCTTTTTAATGGCAATAGCATTGGCGGAGGTATGCTCACTCAGAATGCTTTCTAGTTGTGACTGTGGTTTGTTCTGGTACATAAAAAGGAAAGTGCAGAATATATTCAAATTTCTCCTTCTTCCTGCATCAATCAAGCCAGCACTAGGACAATGCTTCATATTTTTTCCATCAAATTTTAGGTCAGTTTACCATCTTTTCATGTAAGCTCTTTAGTCACGAATCGAAGTTTTTCCCAAAGTTTGTGCGAGGTGAAGAAATTCGTGGCTGAATCCATAAGTATGTAAATAACCTTTTCGACAATGAGTCAGCGCCAGTGCAATGATAACAAGTAGAGAAATACCAGATAGACTGAAGATTATATAGGAATTTGCTAAAGTGAAGCACCATGCTTGTAGAAATCCTTAGGATGTGACAAATTGAGTGGGTCTCATAGAGATACTCTTGCTTGTAATTATCGTAGGTTATTATAGTTTACAGGAAGTTAAAGGAAAAGAGGACTGCTTAATCTTCCTTCCTTTCATACTTATTCTTCAAAATCATATCTTCGTTACGGCAGATATAGTATATTTTTCTGACAGGAATAACAGGGCAAGATGAATACTAAATCTTCCCCATCTTTATCTTCATTCATGCCAAAAGAAATCTGATTTGCAGTAAGGAAATGATCGTGTATTTGTTTGTGGTTCTGGCCCTTGTCCTACAGCTCCCCGTGTTGCATCACCAGTCGCTTGGTCGGTATTCTTACTGGCAAGAAAGGAAGCCCGTGATGCACTAGTTGGCAAATCCAGCTAACAAGTAGCAGAAACAGATTTCGATCTTTGGGTTTGTCAGACTCTTGGATAAACTTTTTTCTCCATGTCCCTATTCATCCAGCGGTACTACTGGGGACCCGAATACATGGCTGCGAGTTGTATTCCAGAAGAAGGTTAAGGCTTAGAAAAAAAAAATTAGTACCTGCCTTTCCTCTTTGCTGACACAGGAGACTTCGTAGCACCTCTTCTGTACCGACTTATATAAACCACGATATTTCATTCTGTACTTTCTTTATCATACTAATCTTATCGATATTTTTTTTAAAGAATTATTATTATCCTCTTTATACTGCCAGACAGTATTACTCAGACTGATGGTGACGGAGAGGAATGCCTTCACGTGGTGGCACTAATATACCTTGGTGGTTGCACTGGCCGGTGATACAAGCATCCCTCAACTCTCTCCATATCCCGTAAAATAGGGGATGGTATTCTGCAAGAAGGCAGCATCAGCCTGCAGTCTGCTGGGTTCATATTTCAGATGAACCTACTACTACTACTACTAACTACTACTACTACTACTACTTACTACTACTACTTACTACTACTACTTACTACTTACCATTACTACTACTACATACTACTACTACTTACTACTTACTACTACTACTTACTACTACTACTACTTACTACTACTACTACTACTTACTACTACTACTATTACTACTACTTACTACTACTTTACTACTACTACTACCACAACCACTACTACTACTACCACAACTACTACTACTACTTCTTCTTCTTCTTCTTCTCGGCTCACAGTAACTTTTTGAAATGGACAGATGAGTTGCAGGTTTCTCTGGTCATTTCAGTACAAGACATATTCTCTGATCTTAGTCATCTAACGATTACATGAAGACAACAGAAATAAGACAGCCGACTGAAAGTGGATAATGTCACCATATTATATATCACCATTATGCCGAAAATCGAACCCGGGACTCTCAGGTGAGGGCCAGGCAGTAATTCACTACGCCACGACCAGGTTAAAGTTATTTCACATTGTCACAGTCTTGTAACCAATGTCCCTCCGCCCCCACTGTAGGCCTGAAGAGGATGAGTTAACCCCTTGGCACTCGGGCAAGTAGATGTTTTTAATCTATCCCAAGCACTTACGGCAAGTAGTGGATTGCTGCCTGGTTCTCATCTGAGAGTCCCAGGTTTGAATTCCGGCATAATGATGATACACTGGATGATTTTTTCTGTGTAAAGTAGAGATTTCTCTCTTCATCCTGACTTGCCGTAAGCGCTTGGGATAGATTAACAGCATCTACTCTACTTGCCCGAGTGCCAGAGGGTTATCTCATCCTCTTCAGGCCCACAGTGGGGTCGGAGGGATATTGGTTACAAGATGATGACAATGGGTGACAACTTTTACCTGGTCGTGGCGTAAAGATTGCTGCCTGGCACTTATCCGTGAGTCCCGGTTCGGTTCCGGCGTACTGTACTGGTGATCTACTGGATTATTTTTCCTGTGTAACGTACAGGTATCTCTCTTCACCCTTAACCCTAGAACACTCTGGAATACATAAATTAGTTCACTACTTTGACGGTTTATTTAGTATTATTTTCCTGCCGCCACACGATTATGTACATCTTAGGAAACACTGACCTTATTGACGGGTTTATGATGGGTACATCGAGCCCTACCTGTCTGAAAAATCCCCTCTTTAGCTAAATGTATTTGTTCGGAAATCGTCAAGAGGCAAGCGAGGTTAAACATTCTTAGGATCTTGTGACACTCTCAGCTGAATAAAATTGTCTGGTAATAGCTGAAACAGACTACTAAACTTTTCCCGATCATGAGACTGGGTATAATGTAACGTATAGAATAATTAACTGGGAAAGATGGTATGAAATCTGAAGAGGGAACGAGAATATGAGCCTCTATTTTCTTTTCGTATTACTGGCCTCATGCTTGCCTCGGCTGAGCATCTTTGGCATCCATTTTGCATTTATATTACTGGTTTCAGAGTACAGTAAGCTCACTCTCACAGCTCCTGGGCTAATTTTTACTTTATATTGTCTTCTTTCAGTTCAAGTTTATAGTAATAGCTCATCGCTCATTTCAACACCCCGTCCTCTCCTAGTTGCTATACACTTTTTGTGGATCCCTCTCAGTCAAGGTTACCCCATTAAGACGACAAATTCTGTCAAATACTTGCTTGAATTAAACGATTTTATGCGGCTTTGGAAAGACTCCTCATAGTGAAGGGCTAATACTGACTAACCGTCTGAACGAATGCAAAGAATGAACAGAATTTGGAGTTATCAAGGATCTTAACCAAGTTGCTGAATGATCAAACCACCAGTGCGGTTTAGTGTTATTACAAATAATTTTCATACTTGTGTTCTTTCACGTTAGCTTTAATTTTGGTTTCTTTGGGAAGGGTATGATAGCAGTAGGGGTGAGGAGAGACATACAGTATAAACGGGTATTGTAAACAAGTAATAAAATCAGGTCATATGAGCACAGGAAAGTGTGTTAATCCGGTGGCAAGTCTTGTCATGGTTGTGTTGGTCTGTCAGTGACGTCAAACAGCTATACGAGGTCTGTCCAAAAAGAAAATGAACTTTTAAAATAGCGAGTCAACGAGCCGGCATAATCTGCTAGTGACGGGAGTGCTGTGTAGCAGCGATTTTGAGTTTTGGTCTAACACTAGCCACATCATGCTGCGTCAGTCATCGAGGGGTACGTTCACATGATTGAACGTGTGTTTAGTGCACTTTGCGATTTGTTGCAAGTTGAAGAATGAAGGATACTGAAGAGCAACGTGTTTGCGTGACAATGTTTCAAACTGGAAAAAATTTTTACAGAGACTTTTCAAATGTTGCAACAGGCTAATAAGGAGAACTTTTTTGAGCCGTACGCAATGTCACGAGTGGTTCAAGCTGTTCATCAGAAGACGACGATCATGTTGAGAAAGTGCATGCTGTGATCCATTAAAATCGTCGCCTGAAGTTTCCGAAATAGCCATCCATAAAAGTCAGTGCCACACAATTTTAACCGAGAAAACTGAAGATGCATCCTGTTGCCACAAAATTGTGCCACGTCTGCTGACAGATGGGCAAAACAGAACAATGTCAGTCATTCAGGATTGTTCTAGTGCTGGTGAAACCTTTTTGAAAAATGCTATAACAGGTAATGAAACGTGTATGTACGGCTACGATGTCGGAAAAAAAAAAAAAAGGCAGTCGTCGCAGTGGGTTGAAAAATCGTCACCACGACAAAAAAAAAAAAAAAAAGTCAGAGTCGCTTAAATATGAAGGTGATGTTGATCGTCTATTTTTATGGGAAGGTCGTCGTTCGTCATGAGTTGGTTTCACCTGATCAGACAGTCAAAAATGAATATTACTTCGACGTCCTAAAGCATCTGAGTGAGACAGTGCTAACAAAAGAAGAGGCCTGAGGCGTGGACAAACTATACCTGGATGCTTCATCATGACAATGCACCTCTCCCGGTGACGACTCGAGGTGTCTGGAAAAACTGTCTGACTCTCTTCTTCTTCATTTCTGCAACATTCACGGCCTTTCCTCTAACTTTCGCTCTGTTGAGCACCACCTCTCCTCCTCTAAACCTCACCTTCTTTTTCTAACGGAGACTCAGCTGTCTGAGGCAACTGACAGCAAACCCTTTTCTGTATCCTCCTACTTTCTCTATACTCATTTCAAAGCCAAAGGTGGCTGTTGTGTATATATACGCAACGACTTATCTTGCTCTCGTGTTCCTGAACTCGATTCTTCTGAATTCTCTACACTCTGGCTTCGGCTTTCCTGTCATTCTCTGACTAAATATATCTGTGCTGTTTACTTATCCCCTAATTCTACTGAATATCAAAAATTCTTCGACTATCTTACTTCTATGATGGAACACATTCTATCCATTTCTCCTTTCTCTGAAATCTCCATTCTACGAGATTTCAATGTTCACTACCACCTTTGGCTCTCCTCTCCTTTCACTGATCCACCTGGTGAACAAGCCTACATCTTTTCTATCCTTAATGACCTAGAACAGCTTGTACAGCACCCTACCCGTATCCCTGACTGCCTTGGAGAGAGTTCCAACATACTTGACCTCTTCCTCACAACTAATCCTTCTGCTTACTCTGTTAATCTTTTCTCTCCGTTGGGCTCCTCCGATCACAACCTTATTACCTTAACCTGTCCTATCACTCCGGCATGGCCTGTGGACCCTCCAGGGAAACGTCGTCTGTGGCATTTTGGAGCCGTGGACTGGGAGGCCCTCAGGCAGTACTTCTTTGATTTTCCCTGGAATGATTATTGCTTCCATGGCCGTGGGCCATCTGGGTGTGCCTTGCGCATTACAAGGTTATTTTCTCGGGCATGGAAGCATACATTCCTTTCTCATGTCCTTTGACTAATGCAAGAAAGCCTTGGTTTAATCACGCTTGTTCTAATGCTGTCCGCAACAAGGAGAGGGCCTACAAAAGGTACCGGAGCCAACCCACCCCTGAATCACATCATCTTTACGTTTCTGCCCGGAATCGTGCTAAGTCTGTTCTTCGCTCTGCTAAAGATAATTTCATTCATACTAAATGCTCTCAACTCTCCAACTCGAATTCTTCCCGCTCCTTCTGGCACCTTGCCAAAAACCTTTCTAACAACTTTACCTCATCATCCTTCCCTCCTCTTTTCTACTCTGATGGTTCTGTAGCTATTTCTTCTACTGATAAAGCAGATCTCTTCGCACAGACTTCTTCCTCCAATTCCACCCTAGACGATTCCGGTGCTGTTCCTCCATCGCTTCCCCCCCTCTGACTTCCTCATGGCTGACATTAAAATTTCTTCAGCTGATGTATTTTCTGCCATCACTGGCCTCAGTACTAACAAGGCATATGGGCCTGATGGGGTCCCTCCTGTTGTTCTCAAGAACTGTGCTTCTGTGCTTACTCCCTGCCTAGGCAAACTCTTTCACATTTGTCTGTCAACTTGTACCTCTCCTTCTTGCTGGAAGTTTGCTCTCATTCAGCCAGTCCCAAAGAAGGGTGACCACTCCCAACCCTCCAACTATCGTCCAACTGCTTTAACGTCCTGTATTTCAAAAGTTTTCGAGTCAATTCTCAATAGAAAAATTTTAAGGCATCTTTCCTATCACAACCTTCTTTCCGATCGTCAGTACGGGTTCCGTCAGGGACGCTCCACTGGCGATCTTCTCACCTACCTTTCAGACTCCTGGTCATCCTCCTTTCGGGACTTTGGAGAAAGCTTTGCCATTGCACTTGACATCTCAAAGGCTTTCGATCGAGTCTGGCATAAATCTTTAATTTCCAAACTGCCCTCCTACGATTTCTATCCTTCTATCTGTGCCTTCATCGCTAGCTTCCTTTCTGGTCGTTCTATAGCCGCTGTTGTAGACGGCCATCGTTCTTCTCCTAGATCTATCAACAGTGGTGTTCCTCAGGGCTCTGTCCTATCACCAACTCTCTTCCTTTTATTCATCAATGATCTTCTAAGCTGTACATCTAACCCTATCCACTCATACGCTCATGACACCACCCTGCACCTTTCCATTCGGTTCTCGCAACGCCCACCTCAACAGTTACTTCAACAAACAAGGGATGAGGCTATGGCACACCTAATGTCTGACTTGGCTCGTATCTCTGACTGGGGTAAAAATAATATGGTTGTTTTTAATGCATCTAAGACTCAATTCTTACACCTATCAACCCGACAAAATCTTCTACAGGTATACCCACAAATGTTTAATAATATTCAGCTTCATCCTGCACCATCCTTGAACATGCTTGGGGTTTCATTTACTCGGGACTTATCTTGGAAAGATCATATTACATCTCTTGTAAAATCTGCTTCCAAGAGATTGGGTGTGCTAAGCCGACTCCGCTCTTTCTTTACCCCTGCACAATTGTTGACTCTATACAGGGGTTTTATCCGCCCCTGTGTGGAGTACAACTCTCATGTGTGGGGAGGCTCCCCACATACAGCTCTTCTCAATAGGGTGGAGTCAAAGGCTTTTCGTCTCATTAACTCTCCTCCACTTACTGGCCGCACTGTTGCATCTTTATCTCTTTTCTATCACTACTTTAATGGTCACTGCTCCTCTGAACTGTCTGCTTGCATTCCTCCACCTCTACGACGGGCGCGTAGCACCCGTCTGGCAGCAAACTCTCATCCCTTTTCTGTCCAGCTCTCTAATGCAAGTGTTAACCGTTACTCCCAGTCTTTCATTTATGCAACAGGTCAGCTCTGGAACTGTCTCCCTCTGTCTGTATTTCCTGCTGCCTATGATCTCCAGTCTTTCAAACGCAGTGTGTCCAGGCATCTCAAAATGATCGGATCTTGAATTTGGCTCTCTATTGTATTTTGTTTTTCTCTTGGAGGGATTTGTTACTGTAGGCTCATGGCCTTTGGTTCCTTCTTCCTCGCATAAAGAAAAAAAAAAATCTGCTCATGCGTCACTCCTTATCCCAAGGTCTAGTGCCTTATCCGTGACTTTTTGGTGAAACACGAGATGACTATCGTCCCCCAGCAGCTCCGCTGTCTGGATGTGGCCCCCGTGGATTACTTTTTTTTCCAGAAGTTGGTATCCACCCTAAAAGGTTGCCACATTCAGATGACAGAAGAGACAACATAAAATTCGCCACGAGAACTGAGCACCATCCCTGAAAACGCAGTCCAGGATGCGTTCCAGAACTAGAAAATACGTTGGGAACGTTTTATGAAAGGTGAAGGAGAGTATTTTGAAGGAAACAAGTCTAATGAAGTTGTAACGAAAGCAATTACTTTGTTTTATGAAAAGTTCGTTTTCGTTTGCTACGGCATTATCTGATGGCAAACTAATTTTTTTTTATAACAGTACGTGCGTGTTGACCCGTTGGAGCCGAAGACAAAGTCTCGTATGATCCCTTCCGTCCACAGCAGATTTGTTTGTGTGTGTGTGTGTGTGTTTGTGTGTGTGTGTGTGTGTGTGTGTGTGTGTGTGTGTGTGTGTGTGTGTGTGTGTGTGTGTGTGTTGTCCTCAGGTTTTGGAACTACTTATTAGACTATGTGATCCCTTCAGCGGGGGGTATTTAAGTACTTTTTCTTCCTTTGACATAAAAAGGAATAACTTGCTCTTCTTTTTGCATTACCCTAAATGCCTCCTCCTTACCTACCTGCCTTCCTGTCTACCATATTTCCCTGCCTATCTTCCATACCTACCTCCCTGCTACTTCCTTACCAATCTCTCTACCTTCCTTCCTGCCTATCTACTCAATGATATATCTACCTACCCACCCGACACCCTGCTCGTCTCTCTGCCGACCTTCCTTCTTACCCCCCTACCAATCCCCTTGCCTCTCAACCTACCTCCCTACCTCTCTCTCTCTGCCTACCTACCTACCGTCCCACCTACTTCTTTGCCTTCCTCCAACACAAGCTGAGGTAGCAAAGCAGGTGTATTTTTTTTTTTTTTTTTACGATTTGCTAGTTTTCATGGACTTGTATCAGAATTGCGATGTAGTCATTAATTACAGCATTTTGAAAGCCTTCTCTAATGGTACCAATGTTATACTTATTCTCCTGTAAATAAAGACTTCTGCTCCATGGCTCTGAATATTTTTCTAATTTTTTGCTTGTGGTCTTTGTGTTGCTCTGAATATGTCGACCTTTTCGGCGGCGAGGGCACAAGAAAAAGATTCATTTGACACCACAGTCGTCAAAATCGGTTCATAATTGCGGCCTCTAGAGCGTGGACAAACGAATGAACAGACAGAGGAAACTGCCATCCCGGTTCAGCCTCACTGTTACCCACATACATATTCGGGAATATGACACTGGCGATAGAGTAGATACAACAGTCAACTGTTGTCCAAAAACACTCGCGATCTATCCCGGGTGGGGGTTGGATACAATTTACGAATATAAATTTTGCTAAAACTGTTTACCGATCTTCCACAAGACCCACCAACCAAAACATCAATGAAACCCCTTGTTAGTAACATCGCAGTAATCCTAAATGAGCCAATCCTACCATGAATTCAGTAAAGATGATGGGTATTAGTCCCAGTACGGTTACATGTGAAGGTGTGGGGCATGTAAAAGTACTGGTTGGTCTCAAAGAGTGATCTGTGTAGTCCATGTCCAGGGTTGGATAAAAATAAAATGCCGTTCAATAGGAGATAAACTACGTGGCCGTTAAGTTCTCACTGGTCAGCAAAATATAATTATCTTTCTGTCGTTTGTTAACAGTTCTGACATGCTGAAAATTGTTAAATATGTTCCAAACGTTTTCTTTGAAAAGAAAATACTGCTACAACCCTTAGGACAGAGTGTTATCACATCTAAATATGTCGGTAATGAATTAACTGCAGTAGGTTTACATCCCACTCACCAGCCATGCCTGCCCAGTGTATACGTACAGTCCAATCAGCTAGGTGCAAATGTATAGGGTGAATTTCCTTTAATTGGCGCAAAAATAGTATTATTCAATTTGGTAGCTCTGGCCGGCTGTCTCTCCCCAATTTTTGTGTGAAATAGCAAGGTTAGCGGCGTGGCAGAGGGGGACAGCCAGGATTGTTTACTCTGCTTGTGGTAGCTATGTACACAAGCCGAGGGACAAACATTTACATAGGATATTTCCACCAGGGTTAGCAAGCTGTACCAGGGGCGTGCCAGCGGGACCCTCCCTTTTTAACACTCATCCGTCCTCTACAAATGTTGACTGGAAACGGTCGACCCATAGGGATATTCTGCAAAAAGCAGTTCATATTGCTGTATTCCATCAGTACGATGACATTCTCTATCAGTCTCTGTATCTATCTTCTATCAAGAGCATAGGACCCCGGGCTAGGACAATTAATCCAGATATTTAAGAAAAGGCCATTTGCTCCTCCTTGAGTGGCGTTATGTAAGAAGTGAACTCCAAACATCACTAGGATGTAAACCCCTATGGACCACTTCAACCTGGAAATCCTTAACTCACCAAACACCAGGCGTCCATCTGCTTACATGATTACCACCTGAGATAATTAATTGTTTCCTGCATTGCGAGAAACCATTTTACCTTTTCCTTACTGCACTAGTTCAAGTGAGTGAATGGTGGTGTCCCCTTGCTGGCAGGATAATGTTCATATCTGCCTGTCTATCTGTCTATCTATCTATCTATATATCGGGCGTCCCGGCAAAAGGAAATGTAAGGTAAGTAAACGACAGCTAAGGAAATTCTATGTAAAAATGCTATAGCAACATGTGTTCAATAATCAACCGTTTGGGAGATAAAATTACTGTTGACCTAATAGGTGAATGAGGGAAACCATAATGACATTGGTACCCTGACTGAGGTATCGCTCGATAACGGTTGAGAGTTGAAACTGTGGTGATATCGTGTTTTTTTTCTTTTCGGAACGCCTCATTCATCTTGTGCTCCCGCAACAATATATATTCGACCATTGATCATCTACATACAGTACATTGAACCAGCTAATTGAGAAAACTATAGAATATAATAAACCACTTTGCTTAGGTTTTGTTTATTACGAAAAGGCTTCCGACTCAGTGGAGCACATAGCAATTATAAATTCATTGCGAGAAAAAGGGGTGAATGAGAACATTGTAAACCAGCTCGAAAACATATATAAAGGGGGAACTGCTACAGTTAAATTACATAAGGACTCAGAAAAAATTAAGATTGAGAAGGGCGTGCGTCAGGGAGATACAATTTCACCAAAATTATTTACAGCATGCCTAGAAAGTATTTTCAGAAAGCTAGACTGGGAAAACAAAGGAGTGAACATTGATGGAGAAAAGCTAAACCATTTAAGATTTGTAGATGACACTGTCATATTCTCAGAAACAGCGGAGGCATTGCAAGAAATGTTGAATGACCTGAACAGAGAAAGTCTGAAAGTAGGACTGAAGATGACCCGAAGTAAAACTAAAATAATGTTTAATCCACAAACACCAAAGAGCGTTATCAGAATAAGCGATGAAGTTCTTGATGAAGTTAAGAAGTACAGCTGCTTGGGACAAATACTAAAACTAACGAAAGATCATGATAGCGAAATAAAAAGACTCATTACAATTAGATGGAAAGCTTTCGGTAAACACAGAGACATTATGAAAAGTAGCTTGCCAGTTTGTATGAAACGAAAAGTATATAACGAATGTATCATTCCAGCTATGACGTATGGTTGTGAGACCTGGAAACTGACAAAATCAATGGAAAATAAACTTATCCGTTCTCAGAAAGCAATGGAAAGGAATATCTTTAAGAGAGGGGAAAAGATCAGCTTATGTGAGAGAGCAGACTAAAGTTAAAGATATTATAGAAGTTATAAAAGAACAGAAATGGAGGTGGGCAGGCCATATAGCAAGAATAATGAATAACCGATGGAGTAAGAGGCTGATGGACTGGACACCAAGAGAATGTAAGCGTAGGAGAAAAAGGCCAGACAGAAGATGGAGAGATGAGATAGAGAAATTTGCAGGGAAAACGTGGCGAAGATTGGCTCAGTCAAGGAATTCGTGGAAAAGGTTGGGGGAGGCCTTTGTTCAGCAGTGGACTAGTTATGGCTGAAATATATATATATATATATATATATATATATATATATATATATATATATATACACTTCACGAAGTGATTCTAACTCGGAATTTGAATAGAAAATTTATATGGGGGAGGCGTGGCTGAATCGGTAGAGAGGCGGCTTGCAGTCCTAATGGACCCAGGATCGAATCCCGGCTGGGGCAGGGAACAGTTTAAGGATTTGAATTTCCTAAAAGCAGACTTTCCTGATCTACCAGATGACCCGCCGACATGTCATAAAAGTACCCCCGCTAATACCAGTGCACTAGTCCTGTATGAGACAGCCCTAGCATGTATTCAATATGGACGGTGGGTGTTAGCGCCGAAGTGGTGACATGTGGAGTTGTAGGAGGACTACTGGGCCTTGGGATGGGCCACTGCCCCCAAGAAATAGGCCCTGAGCCTTTGCCCAGAGTCGGACACGTAAAAAAAAAAAAAAAAAGAAATTCTCACCTATTATGAAGCAACAATTACTGATATTCTTAAGGATAAATTGTGATGAATTTCCGTTAAACTAAATTCCATATCTCCATCCATAAAGTTTACTCATGAGATGGAAATTAATATAAACTGCTTCTTTTTGGATGTATAAGTCATTAAGGATAAAGGTTTATGAAGACCAAGGTATACAGTAAACCTACAAATATACTGTCGTATGGCTATTATTATTCAAATCATCACATTGATAAAGATCTGTCTTAATATCTACGGACTTGGAAACTGACAGTTCATACCAAGAAGCTTTGGAGGAAAAACTAAAGATGATTCAAAGCACTGGGAAGAAACCAATATGTCCTCTCAGTAAACTAATGTATTGTCTTAATACAGCAAGGAAACGCTTTTATGCCGGTATAACTAAGGCCAACCAAAGATCATTTTCTTTTATGTTGTCCGTTTACTGAAAAACTAAGTGCACAGGTAGCATTTAAGCGTGAAAGCCCACATCATGCAGTTCAAGTGCTGCATATAAAATTTCATGCAAAAACTGAAGATAATTTTATATCAATCAATCTGGAATAGACTTGGAAACCAGGATCACAGAGCATTATTATAGTGTAAGGACGGACAAGCCTAGCTGAGGCTCACTCCAAAACAAAGCATCCAGTTATCACCTCAGTGACCAGGCAGGTTCAAAGATTATAGCAGGGTTAAAAAAAAAATGATGAAAGAAATGTACTTCAACCTTGTTAAAGTTTTGGCACATTGGAGAGTAACGTAAACATAATGTATGGTCATTTTAAGGTTAATATAATGTTAACAGAATTAATTAAATGGCAGTACCTCCCAGACAGTCACTGACTGTATAGGATTCCTATGATTTAACACATTAGTTCAGCCAAGGTTAGGTGAAGTGAGGTCGTGTCGTCAAGTCAGGTCCCCCTTTGTTAGCTGTGGCCCCTCCCTGCTCTTAGTAATACACGAAGGTACTGTCTCCTCTTTCGTTTTTGCTGTGGTTGATTTGCCTACATTTCTGCATGGTGATATAAATTTTCTGCACACACACACACACACACACACACACACACACACACATACACCATCCATCACACAGTCAGTCGCCAGTGTAATTACCCACCGCTATGGACGACCAGCGCTTACCCTGTTCAGAGAAGCTGAGCGCCTTGACTTCAAACATCGGAAACGACAGTATGATCTCTGTTTTCTGAAGTGTTGTGAAGAACAAACTCTAGGGCCGAATTTTCTTCAATTTAAGCTCTCTAACCATCATTTACAACGCTCAAGATCATACAGAATATGTCAGAAGTTCTTTTTGCGTAATTCAGAAAAGTTAATTATTTATGAGATAAGCTTAGATCAAAGGTTTCATGGACTGACGAACCATCTGAAGTGTCTAGCTACCAAACGAAATTACACAGTGATATCAAGAGTGGGGTTTGTTCAGATATCCAAGTTAACTAAATTGAGTTATAAATATCGTGCCAGTCTACATCTTGACAATGTAAACCTCAAAATACCCAAGTAAAGTTCTTTCCCCACTTAAAAAGTCTGCACAATTTAATGAACTTAAATTTTCTATTGCACCTAGTAAACTAAAATTTGTGAACCATTTCCTTGAGTTTGAAAAATTAAATAAGAAACTTTCTTGTCATGAATAGGCTATTACCACCCAGAAAAGAAGGGGACAAACAATTTTAAAATCTCCGTCCGCCACTTAGCATTTGAGTCATTTTATTCACAAGGTTCATATCACAAATTTGATTGTCTCAGTAAAGATGAATACTTAGCCTTAAAAAATTATTAGCCTTGATTCTTCATTAATAATTGTCAGACCGGGCAAAGGGAATGGTATAGTTATTCTGGATAGCAATGACCACGTTCACAAAATGTTACATATTTGTCACGGGGGAGTGTGACTTTTTGAATAAAATGCTGATATAAATATATACAGTATACTCAGTTGACAAAAGGTGAATCGACTTGTGAAATCAAGTAGTAAGTTTTACTTTATGCTGGCTTACTTCGCCGATTTTCTAAGGATGAGAATTTTATAAACTTTCCCGACAGTACATAGCGGAGACTATTTACTCACAGATGCTGTATCATTAGTACTGTTAGCCACCGAGAAAGTATGATCTTTACCCCCTGACAATCAATAGGTCCTTGCTGGTGCTTAACTCCTGGCTGGCACAACAGATTTAAGTTTAATATGGAAGAACTGGCTTAAATACCAGTCGTGATTAAGAAGTTTGTGCGAACTGGGAGTAGGACAGTAAAGTAAGCTCAATGGGGAGAAATCAAACACGATTCTACATTTAGATCAAGCTCAAAGAAAAGAACTGTAAATTTTATTAATTACTATCTATCTCTATCTATAGCCCGACGCCCTATTCCCGCAAAGGGTGGCCGCAGACAAAACGCCTCCAAGTCACTCTGTCACCCACCATTTGACTCCCCTCCCCCCAACTCACCCCTCCCTCCCTCATATACCTCTCAACTCCATCCCTCCACCTCATCCTCGGTCTACCCCTCCCTCTCCCTCCCTCCACCTCACCTACATACACCCTCTTAGTCAGTCTTTCATTCTCCATTCTCTCCACATGTCCAAACCACCTCAGTGTATTTCTCCTAATCTTTTCGACCACATCCACATCTACCCCACAACGTTCCTTCACTTCTTCATTCGTCAACCTGTCCCTCCACGTCACTCCACATGCTCCTCTCAAGTAACTCATTTCCACTGCTCTCACTCTTGACTTGTTCCCCTCTTGCAAGGTCCACGCCTCGCTTCCATACGTCAGGGTAGGGATCACAATATTAATTACAATGTAATAAATTTACGTTACATGAATCTCAAAAGTGAATTCAACAGGGTGATTCACTGTCGCAGGGGGACTAGAGAATCGTGAATTCAGATATCAAAGGAAATACACTCACTCAATCAAAGAGCTAATCAGACTTAAGCCTAGGAAAACGAACGGAAACACTGGTCAGTGGAGGGAACGGAGCTGAAGCTACTCAAGACTGGGCATCTCTGCTACGGCAGGCGCTGCTCAGTGCTAAGTCACTACAACCGATCACCAAACTCGGTGGGGAGACACAGAGAATCGCTGATCTCTGGAGACTGTAGGCACTACAGTGAGGGAGCCTCCTCTCTCAGCACTGGCACATCGACCCTACTCCCGTGGTTGCTCGATGCCAACTGATGTAACAAACGCCGGTACAGGGGTGTGAGAACGGGCATATTCGCTGGAAGTGGGCGTGGCCTACCTCAATGGTCAATGAAGGCAAGGCGAACGATATACACGTGCAATAAAATCATTCAGTGGAGCACTAATGTCATGCATAAGGACAGTCACTTTTGAAGCAGTGAAGAATGTTCTGAAAAACCATCCCGATCATAACACTGGTCTGCATGATTTTTTTTATTGACTGTATGGTATCTTTTTCGAAATATATATGAAAAATAGTGATTCATTGTGTTTTTTATTCATCTCTATCACATCAGGTTGTCAAGTTATACAAAGACGTTACTTTTCTCTTTGTATAACATAAGTAAATGGTAAAGTATATTACTAATTAAAATGCATACCTTATCTTGACTTAAATGTTAAATCTAATATATTTTTCTTTTTTTCAAATTGTGAATATGTCTAGAGGCTGCATAAATTCACCAGACATATTTTGCTATGTCTGCAGACAATTCACCCATTCAGATTCCAGGAGCAATATTACTCCTTTTTTGAAGCGCTGCTACTTTGCTTATTTTGGCTGCAAACTTGGAGACCAGGACAAGCCATTTGCACCACACAAAGCTTGCAAGAGTTGCATCAGTAAACTCCAAATGTGGTCAGTTGGAAAACTTAAATGTATGCCCTTTGGAGTACCAATGGCATGGCGGGAGCAGATGAACCACCATGATGACTGCTACTTTTGTATGACTAAAGTAGCTGGATTCAACAAGAAGACTAAAGATCGCATAATATACCCAAATATTCCTTCAGCAATAAGGCCTGTTCCACACTCTGATGATATTCCTGTACCTGTGCCACCTGAGACATGGGAAATTTCATCAGAGCCTGATACTAGTGATACTAATGAGATGGAAGTAGACTATGAACCACCAACAAATGACGATCCCAAACTCTTCAACCAAGTTGAGCTCGATGACTTGGTGAGAGACCTTAACCTTCCAAAAGAAAGTGCACAGACTGAAGGAACACAGGCTTCCAGCTCCTGGAACAACATTCGCTTGGTACCGTCATCGCGAAGCGGAATTCACTCAGTTCTTTGAGAAAGAGGATTCTTTAGTTTTCTGTTCAAATATTTCTGGCCTTATTGAACACATGGGGATGTCGTACAAAGCAGATGAATGGAGGCTCTTCATTGATTCTTCTAAAAGAAGTTTAAAGGCTGTTCTTCTCTACAATGGCAACACAGCTGCATCTGTGCCAATTGGCCATAGTGTCCAAATGTCAGAAACTTACGAAAATATGAAGACACTAATAACTGCAATCAAGTACCAGAATCACAATTTTCTCATTTGAGATGGTTTAAAAGTTATTGCTCTCCTACTAGGTCTTCAAGGGTGATACACCAAGTATCCCTGTTTTCTGTGTCTTTGGGATAGTAGGGCAGACAGCCAGCACTATGAACAAAAAGACTGGCCACCAAGGACCAGCTTCTTACCCGGAAATCACAACGTGAAAGCTGTGCCACTAGTTGACACCAAGAAAATTCTGCTGCCACCACTCCACATCAAATTAGGGATTATGAAAAATTTTGTGAAGGCCCTGAACAAGAATGGAGCTGCCTTCAAGTACCTGGAGTCAAAGTTTCCTCGTACAAGTGAAGGCAAGCTAAAGGCAGGAATCTTTGTTGGCCCTCAGATTCGGGAATTGATGAAGGACAAGCATTTTGAGGAAGCATTAGCAGGTGTCGAGGTGAATGCCTGGTATTCCTTCAAGCAGATTGTCCAAAACTTCTTGGGAAACAGGCGCTCCCCCGAATATGAAAAAACGATCCGAGACCTGATTTCAAGTTTCCAGCAACTTGGATCTAGAATGAGTGTGAAGATGCACTTTTTGCACTCACATCTTGACTATTTTCCCAAGCATTGTGGGGACTACAGTGAGGAACAAGGAGAGCGGGTCCATCACGATATTTGCACCATGGAAACTCGATTTCAGGGCAAATGGAATGTCAGCATGATGGCGGATTACTGCTGGTCATTGAAACGTGATGGTCTCGATGCACAGCACAAGCGAAAATCAAAGCGGTCCTCCTTCCTTTGAATCGATATGTAGGCTAACCATTAGGAGCTTATTTTTTAACAATATCATTTGATTTGATGATGATTCTGATTCATTCCATGATGAACGTGGTTCATGTTGATTTGGGATACATATGTTCTTAAAACTAACAGAATGTGCTTTTCCATGATTCCTTGCTTAATTTTAATAAAGTATCAATTTATTAAAAATTCACATTTTTTATTATAATTAATTTGTATTTTTTTCAACATCCTTACATGATAGAGCAAAATGGTTTAGATATTTGAAATCAGCAACCCAAGAATATGTGAGATCACAACCATGAATAAAAATAAAAAATAAAAAAAATCCCAAATGCAGGCCAGTGTAATGCATAGAGGGACAGTTAAACTGATTGATACACAGTGGTTTTTCCTCTAAAGTTCGTGGTTTCTCACCAAAGTACAATGTCATGAATTTGTATCAATACACAATCACGCGAATTCATGACATTACTCCTCATCAAAATAAAAATTTTTCTCTGAAAAATTTTACGATATATATATATATATATATAAATCCTTACTCAGTCACACAAGATTCACACTGTGGTGCGTGTACTATCCTGCTACAAGAGAAAATCACTGTCGCCAATGAGCGTAAACACCTCGTATTTACATTAACAGAAGCACACTTGAGGGAAAAACTCTGTGACGACTGTGAAAAATCCTGTGCTCAGGTCAAACTGATTGAAAGTTTGCTACATTTACATTAACAGCTAATCGTTATGTAGTGTGATGTATGTAATACATGGTGTAGGTGTAACAGTTGTATTGTAACAGTACCTATGTGTAAAATGATATAATACAAATTAATAATACACAAACAATGAGGCAGAAGAGAAGAGGCGGTGGCATGCGGCAGAGACAATCAACTGATCTGCTTTGGAAAACTGCTACGCCAGCATCTGTACCTGAGAAATCAACCAAGGTGGAGCATCAGAAGTGTCAATGTGATAAACAATTTGTATTAAATTACAATTTCTCTCTCTGCCTAGTAGTCAGTACATAATGCTACAAAAGGTACACAATTATTTCTTATTGGGTACATTATTAACCAGGAAATGTAGTCCCCGGACAGAATCTCAAAGGACCCTTATAGTTTACTGGTTAAACCTACATTACTATTAACCAGGAAACGTGGTCCCAGGACACAATCTCAAAGGACCCTTGTAGTTTACTGGTTAAACCTACGTTATTATTAACCAGGAAACGTGGTCCCAGGACCGAATCTCAAAGGACCCTTGTAGTTTACTGGTTAAACCTAACTCTACACTTACGATTAATATCGGCAAGCTGAGAATCCCTGCACAAACTCGGGCAGGTCACATTTTAACACCCAAAGTGGGTGTGAACACTCATGTGGATAATGTGTATTCTCTGGGAATCCTCAGAGTGGCCCACAGCTCGAGACACACCACAAGTAATTCAGACACAGCCTCAGATTGCTTCTGCGGGGGTCTTGAACTTCCCCATTAACCTTTGGTACACCCACGAGCAAAAGTTCACCGACAGTCCGTGCCAGGCATATGGTTCCAAACATAGCCCATAGAGGATGCAGCACTCACCCACCAGAGTAAAGGAGAAGGAAGGAGACGGAGAGGGGGAGGGAGTGGGAGGCAACTATTTTCGACAGGGGAGGGAGAGAGCCTGTGGCGATGGTAAATGTCACATATTGGGTGTTTTATTATTATTATTATTATTATTATTATTATTATGTATGAGATAAGAAACCGACCGACATCTTATGTATTTTTTCTGAATAATTTTAGGTGATTGTTCTTGTGTGACGGAAGCACTAGTGATATTCGAAGGCTAATGGTTTGATAAAGTTTAGCAACCCATAAACAACGGTTTAAATTTGATATCCAGACGATCAAAGAGGCCACAAGTAAATACCCATCGTCTAATGGTCAAGGACGTAAGAAATTAATTTAATCTTGCAAAATTATTTAGACTATGCATACGTACTTCTTCATTCCCTAATTCATGGAAAGAAACCAATATCCACCCAGTTCCAAAGAAAGGAAGTTCTATAGCCGCTGTTGTAGACGGCCATCGTTCTTCTCCTAGATCTATCAACAGTGGTGTTCCTCAGGGCTCTGTCCTATCACCAACTCTCTTTTATTTATCAATGATCTTCTAAGCTGTACATCTAACCCTATCTACTCATATGCTGACGACTCCACCCTTCACCTTTCCATTCGGTTCCCGCAACGCCCATCTCAACAGATACTTCAACAAACAAGGGATGAGGCTATTAGTCGGGGTCCTCGTGTACCTCAAAATGGATCCCGTGAGATTTGCTTGCCAAAAGCGATTTTTTTGTTTGAATCATATCTTTAGGGCATTAAGAGTCAAAAAAACTTAGGTGGCAAATTTACTTTTGGCTTTTGAGTTTTTTAGGGGGCGTCAAACCAGTGGCGCAGCCGGGGGGCCCCTTTGCCAAACAAAAGAAAGATATATGTTTTGGAGAAATGCTGGCAAGGACAGTTAAATATGTTCCGCTACATTCATAAAGTTTTCCTCGCCATTCATGCGAGGTTTTGTAGTGTGGTTGATGTAGTCGGCATTTTGTAGCATGTATAATGTCTCTCTCTCTCTCTCTCTCTCTCTCTCTCTCTCTCTCTCTTCTCTTTCAGATATAATTGAAATCTAAGATGGCTTCCTTGTGTGTGGTTTGTGGAAAAGTCGCAGACGATAGGCATCCATTTGTGAAGAATGTCACACAGACGTCAACATCAAACCTCATAGACTATGCCCGTGGCGAATGCAATTTGGAGAAACACAGCTTGCTCCACTAGTTGAGAGAGCTTGCCAGTTTGAATCCAACTGAGCTGGAACACCTACCTTACCATTCACAGTGCTACAAAGACATTGTGCATAAACGTATGTTGGAGAGAGCAGAGAAAAGGTTTCTTCAATCCTCATCGACAGAAGTGGTAAGACCAGCAAAAGTTGGGCGCCCTTCAACATCTAGAAAAACGTCTGCAAGTTCCAGCGAATTTCGTGCACACAGACGTGGAAGTAGCGAGACTAAGCAGAAAATATGTACATTTCTGTGCTCCAACCCAACAGAGGGCGACCTACACCTTGTGCAAACTGACATCATGGGAAAGCGTTTCATACTGTAAATATCAGAGACAAAACAACAGATGACAAAGTGAGATCTAGTTTATCACTTTTGCAGGCCCCAGGTGATGCTTCAGCGTATGAACTATGGTACCACAGAGATTGCTTGAGGAAGGCTGAAAGGCAGTGTGAATCTTTCCCACTGTATTCCTCAAAGATGGAAGAGAATGTTGGGAAATGCATCGCAGACATCGACATTGTTAATGCTGTGAACTATTCATTGGCCAGTGGTGTCATATTGAATATGAATGAGATCAATGACGAGTACACCTCTTTGCTTAAAGAGAACGGTGTTCCACTGAGAAGCTTTCATTACAAAAAAGAGCTCAAACATTTGATCATGGAAAATATTCCAGGTGTGGAGTTCGTGAAGGCGAATCGCCAGAATGAAAGTGAGCAAGTGATGACCAGAAAAATTCTTGCCGCAGCTGTAGATAATGCAGCCCCACAAGGGACAGAAGAGGTTATGAAACGTGTCGCTGAAGTTGCCAAAGTTCTTAGAGGTGAATTGCTAAAACATCGAGACACCTGGCATTTCACTGGTAGCATGTCATATGTAAACCCACCTGTGGTTGCTTTCTTTCTTAAGCTGTTGCTGTTCGGCACAGAATCGAGAATGGTTTGTGACAAGCGAGATGATTCAATGGGCAAAACTATTAGCGTTTTGTCACAGCTTCTCGTGCAAAATGTCAAAACAAGCAGGCAGGTCAAACGTGTGCCCAAATCAGACGTGGGGTTTGTGACAGGTACTCAAACACCGTTGTCAGTAGGTCTTGCGCTAAGCACGCACAACAAAGTTCGCAGTAAGGATCTTGTCAATCAACTATCAGGTCTACATATTGCAGCCAGTTACAAAAGTGTTATTGACCTCGAAAAGAGAGTCGAATGTGCTGTAGTGGAAAGGATGTCAGAAACCGGAGGATATTGTCTGCCACAATTTGTCAAGAAGGGACAATCTGTATTTTTTGCGGTCGACAATATTGATTTTTTGGAAGCAACCTGCGATGGTCAAATCACTCTACATGGCACAGTTGTTGTCATGAATCAAAAAGACACCGTTGATGGCGAGCTTATTAACAAGCCCATGCAAATCCCAGCGAAAGCTACACCAACCAAGCAGCAAGTGGTCTATCATCGAGACGTTATTGTTGACCCAAAGCCAATCAAGTTCCCCTCATTCGTTTTTGACGCTCGTGTAGGTATGTTGAAGAGATACAACAGCATGGATCGTGCGTGGATGCTGGCTTCTCATTTAGGGGTCAACACTCAGATGAATCCAAGAAGAAATTATGAATCACAGGCGGAAAATGATGATCAAGCAAGTGACGCGAATGAAGATACAGAAGAAAACCAGGCACCTGCAGCACCACAGGATCGTACAGAACAAAGAACTCACAGTTTTACACCTTCAAAAACACAAGTTATGCCGACGTGGTCTGCAACGAATTCCCTACTCACGCAACTGGAAGATGTTGAGCCTTCGAAAACAAACAGCAAAGTCGTGGCTCCTCTCTTTCGTCAGGCACCCACAGATTATGCTACTCTGTACACTGTGTTATCATTGACACAAAACATTTCAGCTGTAGTGATGGGACCAGAACGTAAAACAGTCATCACCTTGGACCTAGACCTGTACGAGAGAGCCATCAAACTTCAGTCTACCCAAAGGAACACGAACTGGGTGTTACGACCCGGTGAGCTCCACATATGCTTCGCAGCACTACACGCCTTGGGGAAGTACATAGAAGGAAGTGGACTTGACAGCATTGCTGTAGAAAAGGGCATCTATTCACCAACAACAATGCGCCAAATATTTGGCGGTAAGGCCTTCAAGCGTGGTGTGGAGTATCACATAGTGAATGCACTGGCATGCTACAAGCTGAGATTCGAGCAACTTACAAGTGTGAGCTCCCCAGAGTCTCTCACACAACAGTGCCAACAACTTCGAGAAGGCCTACACAGTCGTGACAAAGGATCCATCAACATATTCAACAAAATATGTGACCAGTACTCCGAGACCATCGAGTCTGCCATGACGTTCAACAACGGAAGTGAAGTGGGTGACTTTCTCAAGTTGTACACAGATCAGGTTGAGTGTCTGCTAAACATCATTCGCGCATGCAGACAAGGTGATTGGGAGGAGTACTTGGCAGCACTCGATAACCAGATCAAGTACTTCTTTGCACATGATCTGTACAACTATGCTTGCTTAATGCCTCTGCACCTGGCTCAGATGAATGAGCTGAAGACACAGAGCGAGACGTGGAAAGCATTACAGGATGGCGACTTCTGTGTCAACAAGACGGGAACACCATTCACCAACCTCTTCGTTGATCAGACGCTGGAACAGGAAATTCGAGGGCTGAAGGTTGTGGGTGGAATTACAGGACTTACCCAAAACGAACAGGCTCTGAATCGCTTCCTGCTCACGACCCCAGAATTAAAACGGATCGTCACAGAGTTCCAGCAACAATACTCATCAACGAAAGATACCACAGCAAATGAGCACTACCAACTAACAGGGAATGTCGGTCCTCGTATCGCGAACAATGCTGAGAAAATTCGTCGTGGAATTGAAGAGCACTGTGGTGGCTCGCCATTTTCAAATGAGATGCCATTAGTGAATCTTGTGTCCATGATGGCCATACCAGATGCTGCCAAATCTGACATCCTGAACAGGGACAAAATTGGACAAGAGCGCTATGAGCAGTTTGTGACGTCCAGAATGACGAATGATTCCCCAGCATCACTTTGGGACAGGATTGAGAAACTAAATCTGAAAACCTTCAGCACTTGTTTCAAGAAAACCAGCATTGGTGTTGGGAACAAGGTTGTCAAACTGCGTGAGGATCGACAACTACTTGCTTGGTTCTTAGTTATCCAGGAGTCACGCCCGCAGCTAGTCGACAAACTAGCAGAGACCATTGGCAACTACGAGATGGCAGTAACACCAAGATCCCTCTTTGCCACTGATGGGACCCTGTTGATTCCTAGTGACAAGAGTTCGTTCATGAAGGAAATCGAGCTGTACTCCCCGCCAGCACGTGGTGATCAACAGGACACAGCCATATCTGATGGTCAGGCTTCCCCACCAGAACCAGGAGATCAATCCATCAGCACAAATCAAGAGGTAGAACAAATGCCACAGGTATTGGAGCGGTTGAGTGAGCAGACCATCGAGGATGAAATCGTCGAATCAGTCAACCGAGACAGAGTCATCATCATAGACGGACAGGCTGTTGTTCAGAGTATGACGAAAACACCTGGAATGGAGACAATTAGTGATTTAGGTGATGCATTCGTAAAACGAATCGACGGAATGACGAAGAAATATGCAGAGGATAGAGTGATATTCGACAGATACATCACAGCTTCCTTGAAGGAAAAGACACAAGCCAAACGAGCTGGTTCTACACATCCTGTGAAGTTTTTCTTACAAGGTCAAATGAGCATTCGCAGTGGGACTATGAAGATGCTGCTTTCCCACAGTGACACAAAGGCCCAGCTAACAGAATACCTTGGCAAAAGACTGCTGTCTCATTTTGCAGGGAACGACAGAGGCTTTGTTGTTGTTTATGGGACATCATCATTTGGCAACAAAGATGACTTGTTTGATCACGATCTTTCGACTCACAATCACGAGGAGGCCGACACACAAATCCCTCTTCATGTCATGGATGCTTCTACACATAGTACTTCAATGAGAGACATTTACGTGTGGTCACCAGACACGGATGTTTTCTTGTTGCTGATCGACCTTGTTGCAACTTGTTCGATACCTGGCTCTGTGATTTTGTTGACTGGTAGGGGGAAATTCTACAGAAGAATTGATGTCAAGGAAAGATGTGCTGCAACAGGGCCAGAAAAATCAAAAGCTCTGATTGGATTACACAACTTCACAGGTGCCGATTGGGGTGGAAAGTTCTTCAACATTTCCAAGAAGGCGTGGATTGCGAAGTTTCTGGCACTGGCACCAAACGATGACATTATTGAGACTTTGCAAAGATTTGGGTCAATCATCACACCCGATGAACTAGTACTGAAGCACATGGAACGCTTTGTGTGCAATGTGTACTCCAGCAAATCAGCATGCACCACTGTGGCAGAACTGCGATGGGAGCTTTTTAGGATCAAGAACTTCGAAGGAGAAAAGCTTCCACCTACACAGAACACCCTCAAACCGCACATCATGAGAGCAAACTTCATCTCCTGGCGAGACAAGTCATACAAAGAACCAAGACCAACTATTCCCCACCCGAAGGACAATGGATGGGAACAACAAGAAGATGGGAAACTTCAGCCAGTCAAGTGCCTCGGCAAGCCAGCCCCACAAGCAGTGATGGAGCTTGTCAAGTGTGGCTGCAAAGGATCATGTCATGAGAAGCCAAACTGTTCTTGTCACAAGAATGGCCTGTCCTGCACTGCACTCTGCAAATGTTCGGACTGCGGAAACATCCCTGACTATAGGATCATGCATGACGAAGATCTATAAAACTACACAGCACACATATCACACCTACGATCTTGTACATAGTTGTACTGTACACTCATTTTGTCACTTTAAATAGTTACAAATTCCGTTTGCAAGTTTTGATACAAGACGTGCTCAACTTAGGTTGTAATGTTATTTGTTATGATTCACAATAAAGATGTAAACTTTCTGGTAACTATTTTGGTAGCCATTTTTAATTTTGACCATTAATACTAGGTCAGCAATCTAGTGCTACTCTAAATTGTTCTTCTGTTTTAAAATAACCCAAACTCTGCTACTTAAATGATGTCGCTATGTGCATTTAACCAAATTATAGCCGAAAATCAATTTTGGGCCATCTTGGATTTTGGGATCGAAATGATGTTGAAATGTAAAATGGACGTCAAATTTGAAATTGTCATGTTGAAATACCCCCCAAAAAATATATTTACACATGATTCTAGGTGCTTTGGTTCAAAACTTAATTTTCACGAGATGACGTCGGCGGCCATTTTAAATTTTGCCTCCTTAAAAACTAAAAAGCCAAAAGTAAAATTGCCACCTAGGATTTTCTGACTACTAATACCCTAAAGATATGATTCAAACAAAAAAATCGCTTTTGGCGAGCAAATCTCACGGGATTACACGAGGAACCTTACTATATGGCACACCTAATGTCTGACTTGGCTCGTATCTCTGACTGGGGTAAAAATAATATGGTTGTTTTTAATGCATCTAAGACTCAGTTCTTACACCTATCAACCCGACAGAATCTTCCACAGGTATACCCACTATTGTTTAACAATATTCAGCTTAGTCCTGCATCATCCTTGAACATGCTTGGGGTTTCATTTTCTTGGGACTTATCTTGGAAAGATCATATTACATCTCTTGTAAAATCTGCTTCCAAGAGATTGGGTGTGCTAAGCCGACTCCGTTCCTTCTTTACCCCTGCACAATTGTTGACTCTAGACAGGGGTTTTATCCGCCCCTGTGTGGAGTACAACTCTCATGTGTGGAGAGGCTCCCCACATACAGCTCTTCTCAATAGGGTGGAGTCAAAGGCTTTTCGTCTCATTAACTCTCCTCCTCTTACTGACTCCCTTCAACCTCTGTCTCTTCGCCGCACTGTTGCATCTTTATCTCTTTTCTATCGCTACTTTAATGGTCACTGCTCCTCTGAACTGTCTGCTTGCATTCCTCCACCTCTTCGATGGGCGCGTAGCACCCGTCTGGCAGCAAACTCTCATCCCTTTTCTGTCCAACTCTCTAATGCAAGAGTTAACCGTTACTCCCAGTCTTTCATTTATGCAACAGGTCAACTCTGGAACTGTCTCCCTCTGTCTGTATTTCCTGCTGCCTATGATCTCAAGTCTTTCAAATGCAGTGTGTCCAGGCATCTCAAAATGATCGGATCTTGAATTTGGCTCTCTATTGTATTTTGTTTTTCTCTTGGAGGGAACTGTTACTGCGGGCTCATGGCCTTTGGTTCCTTCTTCCTCGCATTAAAAAAAAAAAAAAAAGAAGCAGATAAGAAAATACAGAAATTGTTCAATACAGAATGTAAAAATTCAAAAGAAAGAAGAGATTTGTTGTGGAATAGATACAGAAGACACAATAGTGAAAGGGCGTATAATAATTACAAACAGGCAAGAAACGATTATACAAGAATAAGGAGGGAAGCCCAAAAACAGTTTGAGGAGGATATGATAAATAAAAGTAGTGATCAACCAAAGCTGTTTTACAGCTACATCAGAAGCAAAACCAAAGTAAAAGATATCAACCAAAGCTGTTTTACAGCTTCATCAGAAGCAAAACCAAAGTAAAAGATATAATACAATCCATTACGGACGAGGGAATCGCTTATACACAAGAGAAAGATATTTGTGAAGCACTAAATAAGAATTTCCAATTAGTTTTTACAGAAGAAAAAATTTTTGAGAGGGACTATGTGGAACATGCATGTCCACACATACTACCAGATATACAAATAGCAGAAAAAGTAATAAAGGAGGAGTTAGGTAAATTAGACAGAGGAAAAGCAAGTGGTCCTGATGAAATTTCATGTTGGGTACTACGAGAATGTGCAAAGGAGTTAAGTAAACCATTATTTTTAATTTTCAAGAAATCCTTGGGTCAAGGTAAACTACCTGATATTTGGAAGAAAGCAAATATTGTCCCCTTATTCAAGAAAGGAAATAGACAAAATCCACTCAACTACCGACCAGTATCACTGACCAGTGTTGTAAGCAAGGTATTAGAAAAGCTTATAAGAAAAGCTTGGGTAAATCATCTAGAAGAACACAGTATGATAACAGAAAGACAGTTTGGTTTCAGAAAAGGAAAATCATGTGTTACTAATCTGTTGAGCTACTATGACAGAGTAACAAACACAATACAGGAAAGAGAAGGATGGATGGACAGTATCTATTTAGATTTCAAGAAAGCTTTTGACACAGTACCATACCAAAGACTTTTATGGAAACTGTACCATCAAGGAGGAATTCGAGGCAAACTGTTTTGTTGGATGCAAGATTTTCTCATAAAAAGAGAAATGAGAACAGTACTAAGAGGAAACTACTCATCATGGAAAGAAGTGACTAGTGGAGTACCACAGGGTTCAGTGCTGGCACCAATCATGTTTTTAGGGTATATAAATGATATAAACAGTAACACTGGAAATGACAGCTATCTGAATATGTTTGCAGATGCAAAAATACAAAGGAGAATTACTAACACAGACTCTTGTAAAGAGCTATAAGAAGAATTAAATAAACTTCATGAATGGAGTAATACATGGCAAATGGAATTCAATGTGGACAAGTGTCATGTAATCAAGTTTGGTAAAAGTGGAAAAAGACCTGATTGGGATTATAAGTTAGGAAATAAAACCCTATACACATCAGAAAGAGAGAAGGACCTAGGTGTGATTATCAATATCAGACTATCTCCTGCTGACCACATCAGCGAGAAGGTACGGAACATGTATACACTGCTTGCAAATATGAGAATAGCATTCACATACATAAATGAAGACATGCTAAGAAAGATAATAACATCATTAATTAGACCAACCCTAGAATATGCATCAGTAGTCTGGAGGCCTCATCTCAAAAAACAAATAGACAAGATTGAAAAAGTTCAAAGGGCCGCTACAAGATGGATACCAAGCTTAAGGGACCTAAGCTACGAAGAAAGATTAAATAAACTGAAACTACCAACACTACAGGAGAGAAGGAAACGAAGTGACATGATAATGCTATATAAGTGCATATCAAGGAAGGAGAAAATAGACATAAATGATTACTTAACATATGGAGAAGCATCACCAAGAGGACACTGCAAAAAACTGCATAAGAAGAGAGTTGATAAAGACGTAAGGAAATTCAGTTTCCTAAACAGAGCAACTGATCAATGGAATGCACTACCGAATGAAATAGTGTGTGCCAAAACAATTCACAAATTTAAGGATATGTACGATAAATATGGTTTAAGACACGGGACAGTACAAGCTGTACTCATTCCTGTAAAGATACAATTAGGTAAGAACAATTAGGTAAGAACACATATCGTCACCCTCATAAAGGAACTTCCTAAGTCATTTTTTCTACTTTTCGGGAAATCGAAAAAAACTGCCTCATTTTCTTAACTTTTCAGTGACGTAAGCAGAAACTTAAGCCGCATTTTAGACCACTCACACCCTAGATCTGACAAAGGCAGCTATACTAATAGAGGCGCCACGTGATGAAGAATTGATTTAGGCAAAAATCCAGAACTCGTCGAAAAATGACTTGGGCAGTTTCTTTATGAGGGTGATGATATACCATCTCTGTGCGACCAATGGCGTTGCCATGCCACGACGTGATCAACCAGTTCCCCGTATATCGGAGTGGCAATAATACATAATGTCTGTCAGCAATAAAATCATTTTACTTCTCTTTCACTTTCCCATACTGTAATTATATTATTCCCAGAGATTTACCACGAAACTAGGCATTGCCCTTTACATGTCTCATTTGCAAACGCCTCTCTCTCTCTCTCTCTCTCTCCTTGCCTCTTTGTTTACGTTCTTCTATCTCGCAGTCCACCTTCATATTACCTGACGCGATTAAATTAATTTCTTACGTCCTTATCCATTAAACGATGGGTATTTTCTTGTGGCCTCTCGTCTGGATGAACTTTATCAAACCTATACCCTTTGAACATCACTAGTGCTTCCGTCACACAAGAACAATCGCCTAAAATTATTCAGAAAAAATACATAAGATGTCGGTTGGTTTCTAAGGGCTAAAGCTGGATTATGTCCTTCTTTCTTATACATAATAATAATAATAATAATAATAATCATCATCATCATCATTATCATAATAATAATAGTAATAAACACCCTATATGTGCCATTTACCATCGCCACAGACTCTCTCTCTCCCCTGTCTTGTTGCCTCCCTCTCCCTCCCCCTTTCCGTCTCCTCCCTTCTCCCTTTCTCTAGTGGACGAGCGCTGCGCCCTCTATTCCATCTGCTCCCTTCTCCCTTACTCTGGTGGGCGAGCGCTGCACCCTCTATGGGCTATGTTAGGAAACACATGCCTGGCATGGACTGCCGACGAGCTTTTGCTCGTGGGTGTACATATGTATGTTCAAACTCTGGACGTAATGTGTCCTATGGGACCCATGAGTGAGATGCTGGGAACCAAGCTAGTCCTTGGATTGTTCAAATCTCTCAGGACCACTGTCTTGTGGACCCCAGTGTACAACAGTTGCCCGTTAATCATCAGTTAGCAGGCGAGACATCAAGTCTGCGCCTACATTGTCATTTCTCTTGATGTATCTCACAACAAGGTTAACCCGTCACGTCCTGAGGTTTTCCGCACCTCCGACATCCCCCAGTCCCGAGGTATATTCGAAAAAAAAAAAATTTGGCTAAAAACTTCGCTTTTGGTGAGAAACCGAAAATTCATAGAGAAATCGCTCACCTGAGGTTTAAAATACCCAATCCAGGTAGGAGTTCCTCCTTACCTGACTGGGTTTTCTAACATGCTGGCACCAAAGAAAACGAGTTCTATGGGAGGGTAACTATTTTATCCACTCATAAACGGTATTTTTTTATTTACTTGGTACGAATGTATATGTAGTATGAGAGTATATTGGTTTTCAAGCAGTAATAAAAGCATTGTTTCACTCACTAACTAATCACCATACCTGAACTTTTTTGGCCACATTACTTGATCATTATTTCTGGCTGTTTCTTCTTCTAATGCTATGTAAACATTGTCCTCCACATTGTCATCGATTGGGGAATCACTCTGGCCCTGAATATCTTTACTAGCCAGGTCACTGGTAACAGGTGAATTGCCGAGACAGTGGCGTGAGAGGGGGAGGGGGGAGGTTATGCGGTGTAAGGCATTGTCTCTGCTTGGCATCTTGTAGAGGAATAGAGGAAGGTGTCCCGTGTATACATACGAAAAATCACGCGCGAAAATTGAAAATTGTGCAAATTAGGGACTTTGCAATTGCACGACATACTGGTACGTCGCCGGGACTGGCAAATGCAAATCGTTGCAACGTAACCATACGTCGACGGGACAGGGCGGGTTAAACTGCTGCAAATACAGTGTCCAGTGTGTCATTCTTGCATTAGCTGTCTTAGTTGTGCTGAGACTAGTGTGTGGCATATGATTGGTTTCCAGAGAGAATGGTGCTCCGTATAAATAATAGTAATATTTCTTAACGCCGTCAACCATGGCCAAGAGTTCCTTCTCAACAGTACTGTAATGCCTCCCGGCGGGTTTTAGCTTACGGCTGTGATATGCCACTGAGAACATTCCACCTTCCGATTCTTGCATTAATACAGCACCTACTCCATCTTGTGAAGCATTGGTGTGTAATACGAAAGGTTTATTGGAATCAGGCAACTCAAGATAGGTACCTTACACAGCATATTCTTAAGGGTGGTAAAGGATTTCTCTTGCACTTCTCCCCATTCAGTGGTATTAGGAGCATGTTTCCGAAGCACCTTGTACAGTGGCTGGGCAATAAGAGCAAAGTTGGAGATAAAACTTCTATAATACCCCACTAGGCCGAGAAATGCCCTAACCTGCTTCTTGGTCATGGGTGTCGGGGCTTCCTTAATCTTTCTGATGTTGTCGCCCTGACCCTTGCAGTGATTGTTGCCAACAATATGTCTGAGGAACTCCACCTCACTATGCACAATTTTACCCTTACTAGGCTTCACAGTCATGTTGATATTCTGGGGTCTACTGAAGACAATTTCCAAAAGTCAGAGGTGCTCCTCCATAGTGGCAGAATGAACGAGGACATCATCAATGAACATTTCTACTCCTATGATACCACAGAGCACTTGTCTCATGGCATGATTAAATACTGCTGGGGAATTTGTAAGTCCAAATGGGAGGACTTTATACTCATACAACCCCCTAGGAGTAGCAAAGGCAGTGAACTGAAGACTCTCAGGATGAAGGGGAATCTGAAAGAATCCGTTCGCCTAATCGAGCTTTGTGAAATATTGTGACACCGCCAACTAGGAGAAGATGGCAATATGGTCACCCACTGGCTCAGCATCCACTTTGGTGATTGCATTTAGTCTCTATAATTGCCGCAAATCCTGACTCCACCATCCTTCTTGCAGACTACTACCATTGGACTTCAGTAAGGAGATGAGGACTTTTCAATAATACCTGCAGTCTCCATGTTGGCTATTTCCTTGTCTACTGTGTCCAGTAGTCACATGGAAATGGGATAAGGTTTAACCTTTATGAGGGTATTGCTTGGCGCTCAGTTTTATGACACTCAACTATTGCAAGTCTAGGTAAGTCAGAGAAGATACCAGTGTACCAACAGAGCAGTGACCTTATGGCATTCTTGTCACCAAATGCTAAGTTGGTGTTAAGTAAAACATCTCCGACAGTCTTCTCTTGACAGGACTGAACGGTTAAGGGCTCGTCATTATGGGCATCAGCTGGGATCACCGCAGCTGCCCCAGTTTATTCTGATGACTGGTCACTGTCATCAACTACTCGTAAGCCAGTCTCCTCGGGGTTTGACTCATGATAGGCCTTCAGCATGTTAACGTGGAACCTTTTACGAAGATTCCCATCTGGATTATGTAGATGAGGTCTGAAATGCACTCTGCTACATTATATGGACTGAACTTCTGAAGCTTTGCTTTCTTATCATAAGCTTTCTGATCTTCACACACCTTGATCAATTCTTCTTTAACTAACTCACACGTTGACTGGAGGCAGTCAGCTAAATCAAGGACATAGGTGTAGGTGGTCTTGACTTCAGAGTCGGGTTCTTCATCGTCCCATAACTCACGAAGGACTTGAAGTAGCCCATGAACCGACCTTCCATACACCAGTTCAAAAGGTGAGAACTTCAAAGAATGCTGAGGGGCTTATTGATAAGCAAAAAGAAGAGGAGCAATGAACCACGACCATTCCTTTGGCTGTTCGGTGGCCAATTGCTTTAGCATCTTCTTGAGAGTCCCACTGAACCTCTCACACAACCCATTACACATGGCATGACAGGGTGTAGTTCGCAAGCCTCAGATGGACAACAACATGAATGCTTTGTTCATCATCGCAGAGGTGAACTGCAAACCCCAGTCGCTTAAGACTTCCTTGGGGATACCTACATGACAGAACACTTCAATCAGTGCCTCTGCAAAAGTGGTGGCCTCTATATTCTTAAGGGCCATGGCTTCAGGCCACCATGTGCTGAAATCAATGATAGTGAGGACATACTTTGATCCATCAGTATCCCTAAGAGAGATTGGCCCAACAATGTCAGCTGCTACTCTCATGAACTGTTCAGAGATTACTGGTATAGGCATTTGTTTCAATGGCGCAGGATGGACACAGCCCCAATCAGTGGTACATTGACACACATCACAGGAATGGACAACCTTGGTTATTTCCTGTCCCATTCCTGGCCAGAAAAAGTCAGCATGGATGCGGTCGGAGGTTTTCTTTTGGCCCATGTGACCTCCCATCACTGAGCAATGACCTAATTCAAACACTGCTTGGCGATACTTCGTGGGAATGGCAAACTGCAGTCGAACCTTGCTCTGGGGTGTTTGTGACAGCCATCCTCGCTGACGAAGGAACCTGGCTTGACCTCTCTGTGAAATACTTAATCACATTACCCTCCAGCTTCTTACGCAGAGACAAATGTCAGGTCATACTGTTGTTCATGGAGAACATCTTGACTATGAATCAGATCTTGCAGCATTGCGACAGTCAATGGGGTGACATGGTTTGGAGCCTTGGCCATCGCTCGTGTTACTGCAACAGCCGAAGTCTGAGTAGCAATATTTATGGCGCAACTATTTTTGATGACTGGTATCTTACCTATAATGAGGTTAAACGAAGGTTCTGGCATAACAACAGCAGCTGTCAAGCCAGTGTAGAAAGGAGATGCCACCTGGTTACGTGCCTCAGGGAACAATCTCATTGATTCATCAATAAGTCTAACTTAGATCTGCCTACCTGTGTACTCGGGCCGAACTAGACTCTGCTTGACGGAGCAACCTGAGGAACCATTGTCTCTCAGAACATTTACGGAAACACCTCCCACAAACCCTGGCTGAACAAGAAAGGCAGTGTTGCTGGTGGAAGGGTCTGAGGAGGTAGCAGCCAGTCACTGATGAGACTGCAGAATGAACAATGCAGCAAACATGGCGCCCTGAGAACAAGATGCCCGAGGGGTCATGCTCACCATCTGAGGAGTTGGAGCATTGACCACATGTGGTGGAGGGTTCACTGTTGGAGGGGGGGCTAGTGAACTGTGGGGAATTACCTGTACCGGTGGGTACAGCACCATCATGTGCTTGTTGTGGAATGAAAGTTGCTTTTGCCTCCTGCCTTCGATACACTAAAGTTGATTGTCCTGACTGGGGGTTAAGTGGTTTGTCCTTGTTCTGCCGCTGCTTGGGATACTGCTGCTGGTTGCAGTACTGCTTGTACTTCTTCCAATCGGGTTTCTGTGTATTTTGCCCCTGGTCTTTCTTCTGTGGTTTATTTGGGCCTTGGTCGTTATTCTGAGAACGACCTTGATGTCTGAGATGGCTTCTCAGACATGGCAGTATCTTTCTTGTTCCAGGTCTGTTGCTTATGAGTTTGGTACCCGTACGCAGTGAAGAATGCATCAGCCTTTTCCACCATTTGGCTGGCATCCCTTACCTGGCAGATCTTAAGCTGAGCCATAAGCTCAGCAGGCCATGACTTTTCTAGCTGTGTGTGCAGCATGAGGTCAATTATCCCCTCTCGCGTGCAAGAGGTCTCATCTTTCTCCATCCACTCATCTAAGTAAGCAATGAGATGGTCGAGGAACTGAACAGCAGTCTCCTTTTCTTGGACATGCGCCCTCATGAATTGACTCCTGGCATCGTCAACTGTGAGACCGTATGCTTTAATAAGTGCAGCCTTCATCATCTCATACGTGACATTGTCTCCATGAATTCTATGGAGAACATCGAGAGCAGGGCCCTCAAACAAGCTAAGAAACTGGAGCTACTTAGCAGCTGGTACAGCTGCGCCATGTCCTCGAAACGAGAAACGAGCTATGAACAGCTTGATTCGCTCACCTTCCTTGTATGAAGGATGCTTGAGGTGCGGGATTGCCAGAACATGTGCTGGGAGAGCACTTGTGGAGCTTGGGTTGGCTGCACCAGATGTGGTGAAGCCAAGGAGTCTCGCTTGAGCTTCAACACCTCAAGCTCATGCTTCTAACGTGCCTCGCACTCGACTCGATTGTGTTCATGCTGTTCTCGCTCATGTTCACGTTGAATTCTATGCCCTTCACAGGCATCATTCTCACATTACTGATCATAACTACACCGTGATGGCACATAATCTTTAATTGCCTGGGGATCGGTAAGTCACATATCTTTGGCTTCTCGTTCACTCGCCCAAATAAGTGATGACTATTTCTTTAACCCCTTAAGTCCTAATCACATTAATTGATGCAATTTGAGTTTTATGCCAAAATGCCTGATCGCATCAATTGAACGCGGCCTGTAAAAATCTGCATAAAGTTAGCTCCACCCCGATTATGATGTATATGGCTTCAGGCCAATGAGAACTCGCCCCTAATGTGGCGTGAGGGGGGATCGGACCAACCCGGGTGGTGGGGGGCACTCCCCTCTCGGCCACCTCCATGCCACCCTCCACTCCACTCTCTCACCCCCTCCTTGTCCCTTATCACTCTCCCACCCCTTCATGTACCTGCATCTCTCCTCCCATAGAAACCTGCGTCCCTTCCCACTCTTTCTTGCCCCTCCTTCCTTCCTGCTAGCCTCGTCCCCCCCCCCCAACCCCACCCCATCTCTCCCTCCCTGTCCCTCACTACCCTCCCAACTCCCAACAGGCCCTCGAGTGTCAGGCGTGATGTATGTACCAGCTTCATATTAATTCTAGTTCTTCCCAAATTTTTACACCTCACTCTGTTCGTTTCTCACTTCTTACCCACCAGTTTCTGTACGTACGTAGTTGGAGAATGCTGTATGTTGTACTACATACAATGCATCATATTATTATTTTTGTCATTCTCCATACCTGCCCAGCTTAGCACCTCTGAGCAGTGTCCATCTGTGTTAGTTTTCGAAAGACTATGAGGCCTTGTAGGGCTACTCCCTACACCTGTTTTATCTCCCCACACCTACATGCACACCTGTTTTTATGGCTGGTATGACAAATCCCATTGAAATGGAAGGTTTCCACCAGAGAATTTGGCTGTTGCCAAAGTTTTTTTTCCCCAAGTACAACCAAGGCCTTGTAGGCCTACTCCCCATACTAGTTATCTCCCCACACCTACATACACACCTGTTTTGTTTTTTTTTTCATGTGTCCGACTCTGGGCATAGGCTTCACAGCCTGCTATCAAGGCCCAGCAGTCCTCCTACATACCATACACCTCTACATGTCACCACTTCGACGCTAACACCCACCGTCCATATTGAATACATGCTAGGGCTGTCTCATACAGGACTGGTGCATTGGTATTAGCGGGGGTATTTTTACGACATGTCGGCGGGTCTTCTGGTAGATCAGTAAAGCCTGATTTTAATGAAATTCAAATCCTTAAACTGTTCCCTGCCCCAGCCGGGATTTGAACCTGGGCCCGTTAGGACCGCACGCCACCTCTCTACCGGTTGAGCCACCGCCTCCCCCATGGTAGATGTTACAGAACGCAATTAAATGCTTTCTTTTTATGTGAAAAGCTGGTTATTTCCAACCCCCATATCTATAGGCCTACTTTCCACAGACTACTTTATCTCCCCACAGTCTAGTAATCTCCCCACACCTACATACACCTGTTTTCATGGTTGGTGTAACAAAACACTTTGAAATGGCCTGTTTCAATAAGAAAAATAGGTAGTTAAAAAATTTTTCATGTTTTCGATTGTTTTCGAGGGGTAACTATCATAAACTTTTTTTTACATTTGACGTGCGATTGTGCGGTAACCATTAGGCCTACAGGGGTATGGATTGCCTTGCCAGGTGTGTAAATTCTTCCTCTTTAGCCAGAATACAGTCAATTTGCCCTTGGTTAAAGTCGCCAAAATATCCCCGAATTGCGGTTGTGGGAGATACCCTGCCTGAAACAATTGTGGTCTTAAGGGGTTAAGTTTCGAATGTGCTCCCAGGGTCTGGCAACGTTTACTTGATTGGGAGTTAGCAGACGGAAACAGTCTTTGCCTGCCCTGCAGACATTATTTATGGTGTAAAAGAAAACTAATCTTGGGAAATTATTAGTTAAGTTTAACGTTTATTTGTTTTAGGTCAATGACAATCATTAGCTGAAAAAGCGAAATTTAGCACGTTTCTACTATAGTCTCACCAATCTAAAACCAAGGTTTGGGTGGGGTCTGGCGCTGGGTGCAGCCATGCCATACTTCCTAAACGAGCGATGAGTAGATTATGTTATATATGTAATAGGCATCACAGATAGGTACACACATACTAATTCAATATAAACGTAAGTATTCTAGCATATAAAAGGAAGGTAAACTTGTAATGCATATGGCTCTTGTACATCAATAAAGAAACGTGGCATACATATTTTACAGTGGTGCTGAAAAAAATGTAGTTACTTTTACCGACTTTCACGGTAGTTCTAAGTTGGGTAAGTAATGTAACAATTACGTTTATAATATAATTTGAAGGAATCAGTAGAACATACGCTATTTTCTTAATAGAAATAAATAAGTTAAAACATTCACGAGCGGCAACATCGAGGCCCATACTGGGAATTGATCCATTGGAGGGAGATTTAAGCTTATGTCACGTGCTTCCACTGTTCCCTTTCTGTTATATATATAACTTAAATTATATTTATGACTTAAATTAGTTTGTCTTTACACACACACTCATACACAAACACACACACACACACACACACACACACACACACACACACACAGAAGTGGGTGAAGTCATGTCAGGCCAGGTGGCGAGATGTCAGCGGACGAACTCTAACGGTGTCAGGTCAGCCACTAGCCAATCAGAGTATAGGAAACAAGACAGCGCTGTACGCCGGGAAATCCCCGGCTGGACTCCACCCAAACCTTGGTTTTAGATTGGTGAGACTATAGTCACGATTCATTCTAGTAGTGTTACCAATGTAGCATTTTCCCACTAAATTTAGTCATTTTAAAAGCTGTTTTAAAAGCTATCTAACTTGTAAAAATTTAAATATTTTTTGTATATTTGGCATTCTTTTAAAGTCCTGTGTAGCGTTTTTCCCCTGAATCTCTCTCAGTCTGGCAGATTTTTACCACTATTGAGACCAAACTTGTGGATTTCTATAACTTCTTTGGCAACACTGCACGCCAGCCAGGCCTAAAGTCAGTCACCATCATACAGTGGACTGCAGTGGATGCTTCAGCCTTTGTCACGATTTTTTTCCCCTCCTCCCCCCCTTTTTTTTAATACAATCTTTTTCTTCTAAGTTCTCTTCATTGTTACACGCTTGCTTCTGACTGTTGCCTTTTGTTCTTTCATGGAGCTGCCCTACATATTTTGTTACATGCTGGAATTTCATTGTGTGAATAATAATGACTAATTATCCCCCAGCAATTGCACTGGTTTCAGTAACTTCACTGAATATTGGCAGATCAATTTGCTTCTTGATAGCAACGCAAGCGGTTAGGGGCTGTTGCTGGGCATATTCAATAATTTGTCAATCTTGGTCTTGTGCTACGAGTGGCTCCATTTGGTAAAATTTCTTTGTTCTCCCTCTCTATATCGCTTATCTGTCCGTTAACTGCCTTCTTGGTGTTAAGCTGCCAGGATATCTGTCTTCCTGGAATAATTGCTAAATAAAGAGCAGTACTCTGCTTGCACCAACAGGCTGTTAGTAATGAGTTGATAATTCATCTTGCTTAGCGGCTAGTGCTCTTGGTTTTCCCGCGTAAATATAATTCTGCATAGAGAATTAAATGTGGATAATAATATGCGTTTAGATGTTTATTTTTGTGATAACACTCGTGATTTCAGCATTACCATTATCTGTGGGTTTTATTTTATGGGTCATTTTTCCACCAGTATTGTTAATTCAGGATGTACAATAAGTATTAAGAGAGTTTCTCTGTGCATTTTAACTCGGAAACTGTTGAGCGATAGGGTGTGTTTTCCATTCTTTCATACAGCTAAGCCTCAACTTTATTATATTATGGTTTTCTCTTCCGTAATGCTAGATATACATGGTAAATACTCTTATATATTGCTTTTTGGAGCTGTTTACCTAAATATTGTTTTTCTGGTGTGCATTTTTCAAAATATAACTAGGCCGTGGCAGTTGCCAAATACCACTTTCTGAGTAAAAGGTACTGGTAATCGAGTCATCACTCATTTGGGCGAGTGTACATATGAACTAGTAGCCATGATGCTAACTCAACTAAGACTAGTGGACTAAAGACTGAGTACTGACTACTGTTTTGCAGAGAAATGCTAATATTCTAAAGTAAAGAATATAGGCACAGGCTGGTGGTGACCAGTTTTATCTAGTTAAACTGGTAATGAAAGGAAAAAAAAAAAAAAAAAGCAACTGACTGGGAAAAACTATTAAGTAAAATTAATAAAACAGAATAAGTAACCACCGGTAAGGTAGTGCCTATAGACTTTAATGATAACAAATACCTAGGTAAGAGTGAGTATTATTTCGTTAATAACTTTAAAGCTAGGAGTTAATATCCTGGCGAGGTTGCCAAATGTCACGGGGGAATGTGAATTTATGAATAAAATGCTGATATATATATCATCAGTTGACCCAAGGTGAATCGACTTGTGAAATCAAGTAGCAAGTTTTACTTTATGCTAGCTTACTTCGCTGATTCTCTAAGGATGAGAATTTTATAAACTTTCTCAACAGTACACAGTGGAGACTACTCACAAATGCTGTATCATTAGTACCATTAACCTCCGAGAAAGTATGATCTTTACCCCCTGACAATGAATACTAATAATAGTAATGGACAGGCCCTTGTTGGTGCTTAACTCCTGGCTGGCACAATGGATTTAAGTTTTAATATGGAAGAACAGGCTTAAATACCAGTCGTGATTAAGAAGTTTGTGCGAACTGGGAGTAGCACAGTAAAGTAAGCTCAATAGGGAGAAATCAAACACAATTCTACATTTAGATTACGTTCAAAGAACTGTAAATTGTATTAATTACAATGAAATAAATTTGTCACATAAATCTCAAAAATGAATTCAAGAGGAGGATTCACTGTTGCAGGGGGACTAGCAAACCGTGAATTCAAATATCAAAGGAAATACACTCACTCACTCATTCAAAGAGCTAATCAGACTTAAGCCTAGGAAAACAAATGGAAATACTCGTCAGTGGAGGAAACAGAGCTGAAGCTACACAAGACTGGGCGTCTCTGCTATGGCAGGTGCTGCACGCTGTTAAGTCACTACAACCGATCACCAAACTCGGTGGGGAGACACGGGGAGTCACTGAACTCTGGAGACTGTAGGCACTTCAATGTGGGAGCCTCCTCTCTCAGCACTGGCACAACGACCCTACTCCTGTGGTTGCTCGATGCCAACTGATGTAATAAACACCGGTGCAGGGGTGTGAGAACGGACATGTTCGCTGGAAGTGGGCATGGCCTAACTCAACGGTCAATGAAGGCAAGGCAAACGGTATACACGCGCAATATAATCACTCAGTGGAGCACTAATGTCATGCATAAGAACAGTCACTTTTGAAGCAGTGACGAATGTTCTGAAAAACTATCCCAATCAAAGTGCATACAGGGACGGTTTCACTGAGTGATACACAGTGGGTTTTCCACTAAAATTTGTGGTTTCCCACCAAAGTACAATGTCACGAAATTGTATCACAACACAATCACGCAAATTCGTGACAGTATTCTGCATAATGCAAGTACATTAACTAGAGTAAATGATGACATATTCAAACTAATACTAAAGTCAAAGGACAAGGCTAACAGAATACTCACAAAGGTGGTAGAGGAAGAGATTCTATGTAACAAAATTTACTCACACCTATGACCGAATGGATCACAGTCAGGTATAATGTACAGGCTCCCCAAAGACCAAAAGGTAGGATGTTCTCTAAGACCAGTTTTATCTGCCATAGGAACCTATAATTATAACATCGCTAAGTATTTAGTCCCAGTTTTGAGCCCTATTTCCACTAACCAATACACATGCAGGGACACCTTTTCTTTCGTTAAGGAGATAACAGACTTAAACACCAAAGCTGTGTTTTGGCCAGGTTTAATATTAAATCTCTATCATATCCCGTTAAACGAGACTATTGATATTTACATCAATGAACTTTTTAAGGTGCATGACAGTTTTCGGCTTCAGTAGCAAACAAATGCGTAAAATACTTAATTTAGCTGTAAAAGTATGCATATTTTTATCCAATGAACAAGCCTACAGACAAGGAGATGGTGTAGCGATGGGAAACGCCCTTGCCCAACACTGAGTAATATTTTCTAGAGCTTTCATGAGAAAAATTGGATTTACGATTACTCAGAGGATTTTAAGCCATTGTTTTATCCGAGGTATGTAGATGACACCTTTTTGTTTTTTAAATCTCCAGATCAAGTACCACGATTTTTAAACTACCTTAATTCGAGACATCCAAACATACAATTCACAGCTGAGAGAGAAAAGGATAATAAGCTTCCAGGCACCACTCTGACTACCAATGTCTACCGGAGAACAACATTCACGTGATTATGCACAAAGTTCAACTCATTCATTCCAGTAAATTATAAACGAAATTTGGTCACAACTCTGACTAACCGAACCTACCATATTTGCCCAGATTAAGTTTCATAAGGAATTTCAGTACATAAGAATAACGCTTTATAATAATGGGTACCCTAAATTTTTCTCTTGCCTTTATATTGGCAAAGCTATTAACAAGTTATTAACCCTTGTCATTCAAAGAGTTCAAACTGCCCCAATACAGTACACACTATTTGCAATAAGCTCATTTACAAAGGTAAACACAGTTTTCACCTGAGAAACAAGCTACGCAAAATACTCAGCTACCCATTTCCACAAATAGATTTCAGAGTAATTTTTAGTACAAGAAATATAGGCATCCTCTTCATAATCAAAGACAAGGTACCCTTACACCTACAGCCCTCTGTTGTTTACAGATATACGTGTGATAGCTGCCAGGCGTCATATATCGGAAAGACAGAGAGACGTCTAAAAACACTCATACACGAACACTTAGGTGCATCAGCTTGAACAGGTAGACCAATCACTAAACCACCCTTTAGTGCCATCAGACAACACTGACACACAGGATCACCCTGTCAAGCGAACCTTCATCACAGTCCTTGCTAAAAGCCAGTTCAGCTTTGACCTCCCCATCATGGAGACGCTCTGTGCACACTTCTACAAACCCACTATCGGTGACGATAGTTCTTCAGTTCAGCTGCTGTGTTTTTAAAGGTTTGAATATATTCTTATCATAAATGTTTACCTAAAAGTGTTTCCATTAACTCAACTGGATGAAGCATATTAGTGTACGAATGTTTTTACTTTTTCCATTTTATTGTACGAATGTTTTTACTTTTTTCCACTTGTTTATAACTTTGGTAGGATATCCATTTGTCTTAGTATATTTTTAGTTATTTTGACGCAAAGTTTGATAAAAGACGTAAATATTTTTACCATAGCTAAAAGATATGATTATTTTTAGGTCATGTTGCAATGAGATTTCTCGAAATGACTCCATTAAAGATGTTCCTACAAGCCCTGGTGTTGATATTCTTTACATCTATCTATCTGTCTATCTATCTATCGATCTATCTATCAATCTATCTATATGTGTGTGTGTGTGTGTGTGTGTGTGTGTACACAAACTGGATTGACGGGGTATATAATCGCAGCATTGATATGTTTCGGAAAAATCTATAGAATTGTTCTTCGTTATTTGCATGCAACATAGTGTTCTCTGCAAATGTTGGCGCTTCCATTATCGGGATAACTCTAATAACATGCTCCAGCTAATGCCAGATGAATTAATACGCCAGAGAATGATTCACATTAGCCAGATAGTTAATGTTGTCATAATGAGAGTAAAGGGGTTAACCATCTACTTTCAGCTTCACTTTATTTTATATCAGTCTTTACTTATCACCAAATCCCATACATCTACACACAAAGTAGCCGTGAGCACTTTTTTATGCAGAGAAGATGGAATCAAAGGCCCGAAATTTTTTTATGTCCAAGACCCAAATTCAAGATCTGTTCACTTCGAGATGCCTGTACACATTGCGTTCGAAAGACTGGAGGTCATAGGCAGTAGGAAATACAGAGAAAAACAGTTCCACAGCTGACCTATTGCATACATGAAGGACTGGGAGTAACGGTTAACTCTTGTATTAGTGTTGGGCATCTGTGTCTCAGTATAATAATTATTATAATGAACTGTTCCATCGAACCCCAATGCCCTCTCCCACTTGCCTCACTTACTATAATAAAATCTTTTCCCATTGTTCGATTCTGGTAACTTCTTGGTCTTTATTCTTCTATTAGTTGTAGTCGTTAAGATATGAAGGAAAGAACTCTATTATTGTGCTTTGATGGGAGGCAATTCATCCTTTCAAAATTATTAATTACTAACACTAGGAATGTGTAGGGTTAACTTATCCCCTAGTTTCGTAGAAATTTTCCTGGAACTGTTGTGAGAAATAGACATCTTACATGCTACTCGGCTGATGTTTGTCACAGGCATATCTAGATAGGAGCAAAGTGAAATGCAGACTGAAGTTGTCATTCTCCCGAAATTCGTGCATAACCATACAGTGGATCCACTAGGTTATGTGGGTGCAGCCATGTGAAGGCATCCCTCTAAGTCTATATATACGAAATTGACACATATGCATGTGAATGGAGCCTGTATGCTGCATCATTGGCCCTAAAACAAAGAAAACGTGCTGGTACAGGGCTAACGAAAACGTGAATGCAGGCATGTATTATAGTGCAACATGCAGACATCCAGTAGGTGTACACCATGGGTGGATTTAGTGCAACATGCGGACGTACAGTAGGTGTACACCATGGGTGGATTTAGTGCAACATGCGGATGTAGATGTACACCATGGGTGGATGTAGTGCAACATGTGGACGTAGGTGTACGTCGTGGGTGGATGTAGTGCAACATGCAGACGTAGGTGTACACATGGGTGAATAATTTATTCAAACGTCACTCATCGTTTTATAAAACATACTCAACTTTAATTTTTTTTGATAATGGTAAACTAAGCTAATTTTGACATAATAAACTTCGGAAATTATTTCATATTTGAACTGGCTGCTTTTATGGCAAGCAATTTACAAATATATATGTACATGTTAAAATAAGAACTGTAGATTTATTGTGCTCTTCAGTGTTCCATTAACGAATGAGCAGCCTTAACCCTTTAACCGCGGGTGTCATTCCAGAATGACGGTGACAAAACTGGACCAAACCGCGGGTGTCATTCTGGAATGATCGTGAATATTTTGAACACCGCGCGTTTTCCCGGCGCGCAAATATTCTCACGCAAGAGTAGCTGTCGAGTTCTTTCATGCCAGCCATCCCACACCTCCCTCCTCCAACCCCGAGGGGCCCCCCCCACCCCTGCCCTGACCCGCGTCAGTCAGTATCTGTCCAGCTCTGTGCGTGATAATGGCGCTCCGTCCCAACTCATCGTCACTCGCTTCCTCCTCTACAATGATTAGTGCTAGTGTTCCCTCTACCTCTACACCGGTAAAGGAACTGCCGACGGCGAGGCAGAAGGGGTTGAGCACTCCTGAAATTAGAACTGAGCTGGACAAAACTGTAAGTACTACTCTTGATTGTGGCAGTGAAAGTGACACTCTCACAGCAAGCAGTGATGATTTGGCAGTGATTGGTGGTGAACCATTTTCCATTGATAGTGACAGTGATGAAAGTGATCGTGTTGATTCCCCCCCACCACCCCCAACTTACTCTGGGAAAGGAAAGGCTCCTATGGGCAAATCTGGTATTGCACGTGGGAAGGGAGTGAAGCGCAGGCTCACGTCTCCCACACCAGGCCCTAGTATGCATTTCCCATCAATTTCCCGTTCCCCTAGCCCAATTGCCCTCACATCATCATCATCATCATCATCTGTCGTGCCCTGTCCTCAGTCTACATCATCTGAGGAGTACGAATTACCAAAGCCTGCAAAGCGAGGGAAGGCAGGCCGTGCAGGCCATGCAGGCAGGCCTAGGACAAAGGGGATGCGTGGCAGTTGGAGGGCAAAGCTGGGCGATAAGCGAGGCGATAAGCGAGGTGATAAGCGGGGTAGAAAGGGTCAAGTTTCACCACGCACCAGGTCAGAAACCCCCCCGCCTGCCCCCCGCTCAGTTCCCTCACCCGCGCCACCCCCCACTCACCGCCCCCACACTCACCCCCCTCCCCGTTGCCTCCTGCCTCACCCACCTCCCGCTTGCCTCCTGCCTCACCTCCTGCCTCACCCATTGCCTCTACATCAGCTCCTTCTCACGGGGAAACGAGTGGAATGAAACCTGCCCCTGCCACTGAACCACGCACAGGGCAAGTGGATGCATTTGTTTGGTCTGACGGTGGAGATTTCCAGCCACACAATCCACCGTTTGATATGACAAATGCTGGAATACAGCCTGCCTTCCCATGCAATGCAGGTGATGAGTTTGTTGATTACTTCCTGGCCTTCCTTGATGATGAAATTGTGCAGCATGTCAGCGATGAAACCAATAGGTATGCAACTCAGTGTGCAGCAGAAGGGCTGGGACCTATTGGCTCACCAAAGCAAGTGTCGTGGTTGCCTGTCGGGATCAGAGAGCTGTATGTTTTTTTTGCACTCATGTTTTTGATGCCCCATATAAAGAGACATGAGTTGGAGGAGTACTGGCTCGTGGATGACATAACTACTATCCCCATATTCGGGAAGTATATGTCAAGGGATCGGTTCCGACAGCTGCTTGGATACCTGCACTTCGCTGACAATGACAACCCGTCCCAAACTGACCCTTTGTGGAAAGTGAGGGATTTTCTCAACAGGATTAGGGATCGATTTATGCGATTTTTCAGGCCTATGCAGAAAGTCGTCATAGACGAGTCCCTGGTATTGTTCAGAGGACGTCTCAAATTCATGCAGTACATCCCCAGCAAACGCCACCGCTTTGGGACAAAGTTCTTTGTGCTGTGTGACTGTGAGACGGGGTATATACTGGATTTTGTCATTTACTCGGCTAGCACAATGGATGTGAACAGGAAAGACCCCCTTGGCTTCTCTGGCTCCGTTGTAAAAGTGCTGATGGAGAGATATTTTGGTGGTAATCATGTGCTGTACACAGACAATTATTACACAGCAACGAAACTCTCCAAATACCTTGCTGAACACGGCATTGGCACTGTTGGCACTGTACGGAGCTATAGGAAAGAGTGGCCTAGTTTCCCCGAAGCATCATCATCATCCAGGGGAGATGTTCACCTGAAGAAGTCAGACAAGCTTCTTGCGATCAGGTGGCATGACAAGAAGGTCGTGAATATGATCAGCACCATCCACAAGGGGGAATTGAAGAGAACTGGGAAGGTCAGCTACAGGACGGGAGAGCCAATCATGAAGCCTGATGCCATCATTGATTATAATGTAAATATGAGACTCGTTGATAAGTCTGATATGATGATTGGCGAAATCGACTGTCTCAGGAGAAACACCCGATGGTACAGGAAGGCTTGCCTGCACATGCTCGATATGTGCATGCTCAATGCCTTCATTCTTTACAAGACACAAGTCGGGGGCATAAGGCAACCATCACTGAGACAGTTTTCCAAGACTGTCGTGCAGCAGCTACTTGCACGATTTGGTCAGGTGACGGCATTGATCCCGAGGCGACACTCTAACACACAACCTGACCGTCTTGAGTGCCGCAATTACATGAGCCGGCACCAGCTTGTGAAATTGCCTCCTAAAGCAGGCGGCAGGTTGTCACAGGGCCGCTGCAGAGTATGTTCAACCACCACACGGAGGCCTACGACGAGAAAAATGAGCACACACCAGTGCCTTGAATGCCAAGTCGCTCTATGTGTAACTCCGTGCTTTGCCGAGTACCACTCTCTGAGTAAATACTGAAAGTGACAGTGATATATAGTGATGCGACAGTGACATGCTTTGCCAATAATTGTATAATGGATAATGTAGTAATAAGGGATATTTTGCCTAGAAAATAAAGGAAATATTGGCCAGTATAATAAGTGATATTGTAATAAGAGAATCTGCGGCACTTGTGGAATTCTGTGGCACTTATGTAATTCTGTGATGCGCCAGTGACGCAATATAGTAATAAGTGCATTGTAAATATAATGTACATTGCCCATATTATATGTAAAATAATATTAGAAGTTAGAAAGAATGAAAAGATCGCATGAAACGTCAGTGAGCGGGTGCCGCCGCAGTGAAGTGAGGCGCAGCCGCAGTGAAGAGCGGGTGCAGCCGCAAGGAAGTGCCTTTTACCTACCTCAGTGAACACAGAGTGGGTGTTTATCGTATGTACAGTGTTCATATATGTTTATATTACTATTATGAGAGAGTGGTTGGCATTTGGTACTGGTGTGTGGGGCGTAAAATAGTTATTTCACACCCCTCACTTCTAACGGCTCTCCCCGTCCTGTGAAAGTCAACGAAGTCATGAAACCTACATCAATGGAAAGCTGAAGGTTTGTACTTTCTAATGGTACCTCATTTTTTTTCTCTAGCTTTATTCTGTGCAGAGTTATTAAGGTTTAAAGGTTTGTTTACATTTGGCTGAAACCCCCGCGGGAGAGGACAGTCAGACCAAAACAATACCCGCGGTTAAAGGGTTAATTCAAAAGTTTCTTGAGTCCAGCTATGAAAGGTGAGTGAACAGGATATACAAAATATTTTTAGTGAGTGGCAGTAGGAGACATGGGAGAGACGTGTTCACACAGCCAAGATCTCGAATCAATTGAGGTTCAAGGCCGCGTGACGTCACAAGTCGGCCTGCGCGGCCGAGTACTTTTTTTTTTTTTTTTTTTTTGAGTCAGAATGGGTTGATTTGGTATTACAGACTTAGGTATCCCTCTGCAGCATCACATGTCACGTTATACAACGCATCCAGTTTCTATGTGACGGAATACATGTTACTTTCTTCATCCTAACAGATGGCATTAAAAAATATTGGAAATTCCTTTGGTTTTTAGAGATCTCAACTTTATTAATACGAACCTAATTTTTTTTTAAACCAAATTGGCTTCATGCAATTGAAATAAAATATTAATGCATCTGATAGTAAAATTTCATTCGTCATTCATCACATAATCTTTTATTGTCCCTTTAAGAGTATGGGCCTGGGGTTAGGTAACCTAGTTCCGACTTTTAAGCGAGGATGACCAGATTTGCTCACCCTAGGTTGGCAGTACGTAAGCAATAGACCATAGTCAGCTCTCAGATGTAAACTCTTACGACTCCCATCCTGGTGGAGAGCCTTAGCTCACAAGATCACCAGACGTCATTTGGTAACATGGTTAGTACTGACACGAAGTAAATGGTTTCCTGTTTTACAGGAAACCATCTGATATGCTTCTCAGTGTTGCTTCACCTGAAAGCATAACCACAATGTTTAAGTGAATGTTGAGCGATAGCATCATCGAAGTAAATTAACTCCTAAAATTCCCCAACTATGATGTAACTTGTAATTATATTAGAGGAATATACTGCATATAGTTTGAGAGGGGGAAAAAATCTTCCTAAATGGGGGGAGAGCTTAGCACAGACGAGGAGAAATTGTGTAAGGTTGGGTCAGATATGCATGAATGTGTGTGAAAGTAGGCAGAATGAAACGAGATATTAGACACCGGATGCTTTTCATGAAGGAATATTGAATGTAATGGTCCTTTATGAAACTAAGCTGAAGGGGAAGGGTGGAAAGTGGCGAGGGGCTGCACAAGGGAGAAACTCTGGGCTGAGTGCAAGAATGGGAGCAAAGAGAGCGTTGAACAGAACTGTATTGGATATGATATATGAATGTGTGAGTGGGGAAAAATGATCGCAGCACTGATGGGATGTGGGATGAAATTAAGCAATGGAAGATTAGCAACAGTGTGAATGAGTATGCCAGAAATGAGAGAAGAGCTGCAGAAAGTGTATACGGTTGAAATTATACCCCAATATTGAAACAGTGCTTCTCACTGGCGGATCCTGCACTCTGGATAAGGAGGGGGGGGGGGAGGAGGAGCTGATTCCCAGCGGATTTACCACATGCTGGTTTAATTCAATATTTGTTGAAAGCCACCATTTCACTGAAATAACATTATGATGACATTTATGTAGGATATTCATGCTTATGTTTTGGTAAATAACGTTGTTCTTTATTATTTCTTTCATTATAAGTAATCAGTGGTCTGAGGACAAAACAGATTTAGACTGACCTGAATGCGAAAGTCATGAGACGCCGTTGCATTGCCACAGTAAACGCAACTTCATTATGGCTGTATTATATCTTTCGTCTGAACAATTCACGATAACAAGGCCCAGTGTGAAACAGCTTGGTTTGAAAGGACTAGGTATTATTGGTGATTAATGTGAATGTAGAAATAAGAAGATGAAGCGATGGATTTCACTTTCAGGCATGGAATAGCCAAGTGCTTAAAGCCTGAACAAGCTCTGCTCTCAAAGAAGATTAAACAAGAGCCAAAATAAAAGTCCATCAGTTTTTAAATGTCTGAGGGAATTGTTTGAAAGGTGGTATGTCATATGCAGAAGGAAAGACATTGTGAGATATACTGTTGCAGAATTTAATAGTTGAGCATTTGAAAGTCTGAGAGTAATAATGAACTTTTGAATGATTTCGGTGTGTTTCTACTAATTTCCCACACGACGCAAAGCAAGTTCTTCCAAACAATATAATATGATCTTAAAAATTCACCTACGCCAAGCACTTTCTTATCGCGGCCACCAAACTGTCTTCTGTTCTCTCCCTACAACCACATGCCTGTCCAAATGGTACCACTGCTCACTTCCCGTATGGTCTGACATGCCTCTCCCCTTTCCTCTAACTGCACATGTTGCTTAAATCTCCCTCATCACCCCCCCCCCCACACCCACACCCAAACCCACTCACCCCCCACACCCACGCCCCCCCACACACACAGCCATCCCCCACTCTCAACTACTTTTGACCATGACTTTTCAGTTAAGCTTTACTCAGTCCACATTCATCCAGTCTTCCATTTTCAACATGTATTACAATTTATCTCTAGTAATATCACTCAGTCTCCCCATATTTCAAGTCTTAGGTTCCGAGCCATTTCTTTTCCTGTGCCTTATTCAGCTTTGGCTCCGTCCACGTCTGATGCCCTCTCGTCAGTGTCACCCGTGTTTATTCTCGAAGGGCTGTAAGCCTTTACCGTTCTTGAAATTCTGTCTGAAACATTTCCACTCACTGGATTCATGAGGAATCAAAGGACACACACAAAAACGCAATTCATGGCAAGTTTTTTTTTTTTTTTTTTTTTTTTTAAGCACATGCAACATTTTAGAATTCTAGTTGTTGGAAACCCTTTTATATTTTCATGAATCCATACAGATATACTGGCATCGCTAGTGCCCTGTGTGATTCTTAAATATACATAATATGAAAACACATTTATCCATTTGTTGACCTATATAGTTATATATCTACTACACAGATGTGATAGACCTTTTTTCCCATCAACCGTTCATACTTTCACAGCTCCCAAATGTCACAGGAAATTCCATAATTTCCATTTCATAGCTATAGATATGTAGGGTAAAATGCTGTTGGGCTCATTCTCTGAGTCCCGGGCCCAGCTCATATCAAAACAAACACCCAAACAAGTGACCAGCGTGATGCACAATCAAAGGCACTGCCATACATTGAACTGAATACATAAAACCATTTCCTCACCACTATATGCACTGAGAAATTAAAAATGTCTGCGATTTTCTTCAATATGATTAATTTCAAGCTCATTTCCTTAGGTGAAAAAAAAAAAAAAATACGTATTGACATACAAAAGCGTTACCTGGCAACATTTCTGAATGGTGATGCCAGACGTCGCAATGAACACATGCATGCAAATACACATTGATACAGTATTTAAAAAGTATTTTCAGGGCCATTGGTGTATCAGTAAAGAATAAGTGTTATATTCCAAGTATTTCATAAAGAATAATATCGAAGATATTACCTTAGCAGATAAGCAGTTTGCAGGTATTACAGTCACACGTCTTTGCCTATTACAGTGATATTCCTGTAATTCATTGTATTGTAATAATTTACTATCTAAACAATGTAAAGGGCTCTGGTGTCTCGCAACACATTCAGTATTGCTTTCTAAACTTTACAAAGAATGAATCAAAGCATCAAGATATCAGAACCAAAATGCATACCATATTCAACAGTCCGAAATGTAATTTCAATTTACATGATTTCCCTGTTAGCTTTACATGAACTAAGATTGTAAGAAAACAGAGATTTTTTACAGTGTACTAGAATGATGAAATAAATACTGTTTGATTATATTCTGTACATAACCTACTTTATGCTGCCTAGTATGACCATTTATGCTTTGGGACTGTTAATTTTTTCGTCTCTGTTTTTTCCTCAAAACCAGGAACATATTCTTCATATTTTCAGACACTATCGCTGTTTCTTCCCATGAACGATGTAACATACAGCACGTCATGCACTTCAGTTATTATAGCCTTATTCATCATATTCAGTTAATCAGTAAATGAAGATTACGTTAGTGTGTGATATAAGTTAGAGAAGCTGGAGAACACTAATCCAACTGGAACAGCTGAATGTATCACCACCTACTCAACTATGGTCGTAGCAGTGCTGCGTTCCTCGAGCATGAAAAGGCCTTTGACCTCGCCAGTGCAACACCTATCCTTTCCATCCTATCACGTTGAGGCATTGCTGGTAAGATGCTTGGTGACTCAAGGTCTTTCTAATATGACGCAATGCACTTGTTCGTTTTCAGGGACGTTCCTCCTCCCTTCATTGTCATGGAAACGGATACCTTCAGGGCAGAATCTTGAGCCCCAGTTCCTTCAGCATCCTCAAGGACAAACTTCTTAACCTGTCCCTGCAGCAAGGAGTGAAGATCTTTGTTGTCCTGATGACCACATTCCAGCTTTACCATCCTTTCATCATGGACTGACCACATCCCATTTAAACTATCCCTCCACCATGGTCAGATAATGAGCACAGTACTCAGCATACCTTGATGCTCATCCATGAGCAATGTCATGAGTTGGGGCTAAAGATCAGTACCCATAAATCCAAAGACATTACCTTCAGAAAGTCAGGCCCAGAGCATCCACTCTCCATCCAGGGTACAGAGCTTGAAAGGGTTTCCAGTCACCAGCACCAAGGTGTTCTAGTTGACAAGAAGCTGCCTTCGATGTACAGGTACTGTACTTGCATGATCGGGCAGTTACAAGGACCATAGGCATAAGATTCATCACTAGTCTGAAAGGAGGTGCCAGCCACAGTGTCCCTCTCACCAACTACGCGCATGTCACCAGGTCATTCATTGACTGTTGTGACCCTTGCTTCGTAACACTCGTTGAACACTTATTAGCTAAAGTGGAGGTAGTACAATACAATGAGGTTCATCTTGAAATTGATGCTCCCATGTAGACCAAACAGTCCAAATTACAGTAGGAAATTGCCACTGTCCCTTTAGGGATTCACATCTAGTAACACAGCTTATATGCTGCCCAAGGAATCACCTCCTGCTGGAGGTTACTGCAGTACTGTGTCGCCAGGCTGCTCCTTATAGAGGAATCTGGGCACAGTGTACCGCAGCAGCTGTATCAGCTGTTGGGATCAAGGACATCATCAGTGAAAAAGGAGAGGACACACCACATTCCAGCTTTACCATCCTTTCATCATGGACTGACCACATCCCATTTAAACTATCCCTCCACCATGGGCACCCCCTGCACACTTACATCCATATCAGCTCCAAGGCAACATCCACAACAGCTCAGTTACACCAGGAAGCCCTGCAAAGTATGCACTCCAATTCCCAGGATGGAGCCAAGTAATACATCATTGATGGTTCTGTAAACATCCAGAAACCTGATGGGGCAGCCATGATTTGTAATGGAACTGTCCAACAGCAAAGACTTCCAGATGGAGCCTACTTGTTGCAGACTTTCTTGCTATAGTATAGTAGGGCTCCTCCAACACTCGTTTAACAAAACACAATCATACATCATACACACAGATTCTCTGACAACCAAACAGACACTCGTCCCCACTCAGGCTAATGATAACATACACCCCATTACACATGTTCTCTTCCATGCCCAGGAACTGCACGATGAAGGCAAACACATATGCCCAAATTGAATCCCTAGCCATGTTGGCCTCAGAAGGAGTGAAAGAGCTGACTGTTCCTCTAAATATGCTGCTATGACAGCTCCGGTCGATATACGCATTTCCCCGAGCCTGACATAGAACAAGGCAAAACCAAGAACCATGCATATCGTCCACCTCGACACAAAAATGAGTCATGGGAGCTGTCAGGATCACAATCAGGCACTTGATATGCCAAAGTCACCCAATACTACCAGTCTCTCATCGTTGACAAGAAGGTTCCTGCCCATGTCCACTCATACCTACACCACCTTCACCTGGGTTACAAAGGGACACGTCAAATGCCGACACTATTAAGGAGGACGAATGTCAGTACTCCAATGAAGTGTCCAAGGAGTCTGCTGCACTACTTCCTCAAGGTTTCTGACACTGTCGCACTCAGGCTCTTCAACTTCACCACCAACTACTGCTCCTGAGGCACCAACCGCAGCTGCCATGCTCATTGCAAGGACAGCTACAGCTGACATATTTAAAGTTTGTCTCTACCAAACCCCCAACAAGATTGTCAAAGCATTAGAGTTCTACTGTCTATACATATGTGTAAATGTGGAACCGGATGGATGACTTAGGTTGTCTTCCACGCTTCTTTTCTTCAAGTTCACCTTTTCAAGTTTTGAACTGATTTAATACACTGAATCTTTCCAGAACAAAAATTACCACGAGTTCAGCCTAACTGTTGGCCGCCTAAAGGCAAAGGTCCGTCCCAATAACCAGTGAATGGGATACTAGTAAATGTGGATTTAAATCTCTACCAGAAAATTTTTTATGCTTATGGTTTTATACTATGGCAACATTACTGTATTTGCGGTATATACTGATTGATGTAATTATATATTCTTTAACACGGTTCTGCTTAATACAAGTATCCAGGAACGTAGAATATATAATGCCAGTTTTGTCGAGATACTACTCGAGTTTGAAGAAAACAGCTCCATATCAGAGAATGCCACCGTCAGCAGATGAACCTTGTACCACCAGTTTAACCCCTACACCGCGGGCTTGTTTACCGATGACTTGCGTGTGCCGCGGGGTTATTTGGGCTCCGACAGACTCTCAAATAATATTTGCCAAAAATCAGTTATTAGTCCTAGAATAATAAAATTACATATGCTTATGGCACATACCTTCAGCTTTCTCCTGGAATGATTGTTGAGCCTTCGTCGGTTACCGTAGGACTTGTGGAGACCTCTGAAGTAGGGTAACGAAGTCTCCACTTTACACTTCCCGACAACCCGTAATATGATTACCACAGCCAGATACAAACACTATAAAAACTATTCTACAATTTTCAAGTAGTTTGGGATCCATACTCAAAAAAAAAAAAAAAACACTTTGAAAGCAATGGAAATTACGAGCGCGTCTGATCGTCGCACTGGCACTAGTTCGCTCTTGGTAGTCTGTCATTTATTATTCATAAAACCCCTCACACTTTATATTTCTATTACTATATAACACTTATATATATCTACAGTCTTTATCCATAAGTTTCCTTCAGTAGTATTAGTTTATTGTCACTGTAGGGATTCAATTTCTTTCAGTAAAATACGTAGCATTCACTTTCTCGTCCTGTATACTGGCATTGAGAGTGAATGTCACTTTCATCTTCACTCTCATAACTCATAGCATTCAGACATGCTAGAGTGAAACTTTCACTTTCATTACTCCTAGGGTATATACTCGTATTCTTATAATACTACTCATTTACATTTCTATTTACGTTCTCTATTTTATTTACGTTATTTACATTTCTATTTTATTTACACTGTTGTGCACTGTCACTTGAAATAACTTATAAAACTATTTTCCATTGTTCACATATATTTACATTCATTACTTTCACTTGCTGTTTACACATTATTTACAATTCCACTTGCACTGTTTTACTCAATAGAAAGATCGTAGTCACTCTTTTATCAATTGTCAGCCCTTTACCTCTTTCCACACGAGGTTTAGTAGGGGGTAAAGGTCACAGGGCCATTTGCATGGGGGTGAAAAAAGGCCTTGAAGTCAGCAAGAAGAAACATACGTACTCTCGCTTTGGGAGATGAGAGTGAACTGATAACGGAGGGAGGACCAGCGTGGAGGCCTGCTAGGGGTTATTCAGAGTTACCAATATTACTTCTTGAAACAGCTAAGTCTAGCACTGATATGATTGGCAGGAAATCTAGACAATACATTATAAATATGGTAGTTCCAGGTGAATGTAAATATCACTTAGGCTTCTCCCTTCCCTCCTTACATGTATATTTATTACGAAAATAGATTAGAGGCCTACTTAGGAGATATATATTCAGAGCTACCAATGTTATATCTTGAAACAGCTTTGTCTAGCACTGATATGATTGGCAGGAAATCTAGACAATACATTATAAATTAGGTAGTTCCAGGTGAATGTAAATATCACTTAGGCTTCTCCCTTCCCTCCTTACATGTATATTTATTACGAAAGTAGATTATAGGGCATATTTCAAGGGGAAAAAACAGCGAAAATTAGCGAACGAGTGCACGTGAGGTGTTGTCAGGTGATAATTAGCCAATTCCAGGTGTATGGCACTCTCACTTACCTTATTTCTTTCTTGTATATATTATTTGGTATAAGAATAGGACATAGGGCTTATTTCAATGGATGAAATCAGTGAAAAATTCCAGGGAAGATTTACTTAGCGTAGCACGGCCAGGCAGGCGAGAGGATAGGGTAATGGAGGGGGGGTAGGGAGGGGAGTCAAGAACGGGGAGAAATGGCTAAATTGTCAACAATGGATGGGAGTACAGATGAGATTAGGAGTGCTGACTAGTGTTGGACATTGGCAGTACTGATAGATGATACAAGCCCCCACTTGGAAGCCCGGGTGAATTCAAAATAACACAGAATCACAAAAGCGACGCCCCGCGGTATGATCCCTTGCTCCCAAGCGTCACGAAAGTGACGCCCCGCGGTTAAGGGGTTAAGAAAATGGGAAGTGATAGTTTGACGACACATACAGGTTGCCCCGATAACTGACGAAACTGACGACTGTAATGTGTGTACTTTCATACTTAACTACTTTGATCATTCCATTCCACAGGTAAAACAAGAATGTACGTGATTTCAATCTGTTTATATACACACACACACACACACACACACACACACATATATATATATATATATATATATATATATATATATATATATCATCACCAGCCGTTTGAGTGTCCACTGCAGGACCGGCTTATCCCTACCGAAGTGGGGACAATATAGCCCATGTATCTCTACCAGGTGGCTTAGGCTATCTGGCAGTGATTCTATGTAGGGTTAGTAGTGCTTGTAAGTGTGACTGCAATATTGGAGTGCCTTTGATGTGTGTGTAGTCTGTGAACCAGGTGTAATCGGTCCGCGTAAGCCAACTGAGTGCAAGCATAATTTACAGTATGTGACACTGATATAGCCACAGCATCCCTTATGGCCGGAAGAACGCTCCCAAAGTTTTTTTTCCCTGGCAGGGCATGAAACCTTGTTATCCCATGTACAAAAACGCACACTACCACACTCGCTCTCTCTCTCTCTCTCTCTCTCTCTATATATATATATATATATATATATATATATATATATTGTTACGGAACAGAGAAAGATAATGTACACTTTAAGTGAGAATACGAAGAGTCACTACTGTCCCGTAAAGTTCCAGGTTCAAAACAAAAGAGGTAGGTAAAATTACAAGTTAAAGTTTAATGCTTAAATTAACAACAAAACATTCAGGACTCATAAGGATAATGTAATGGCAAATAAACAGGTTAAATATATGGTTAACTGCAATAGCCTCTATTAACACGAAATTAGCAAGAATAAATTTATCTAAGTCAGCCCTGATAAAAATGAGATACCAGATAATACTCAGTGAATGCCAGATAAATAATTACAGATACAAATTATTATCAAAAATGACTGACATAAAGAACCCCACACGAATTACAAAAACTTCACTAGGCCTACAAATTAAACTTATGCTATACAGTACAAGAAAAAATGCAACAACAGTTATACTCAAATTACACACAGCTGCTAGATGTTTGGAGATTTCTTGAGCACTCACAATAATAATATCTGTATAGGGGAGGACAGAGATGTGAACAAAGTGAGGAGCAGATCTAAGTGGCAATGATGCAGAGACTGAGCTCATTATATAGGGGCCAGCAGAGCTTGATACAACTTGTAATAAGGACGCGCAAATGAAGCGATGGGGACAAACGGTCGACAATCCCGCACTGAATAACAGAAAGGACGACTTACTCTACTATAACGGTAGAAGGGGGGGATTGAGGCAGAACACGCTCGTGATCAAACATGCAGCATACTGTGCGTTAAAATTACACAAAGGATGATGAAATCATAGGCTATGTAACACCTCCCCACAAAGAAAAAGAAATTTACAAAGGAAATTTCTTATTACTCTAAAACAATCTGTCTAAAGTCTAGATAAGCAATCTGCAATAACATTTTCTTTCCCCTTGACATGTTGTATGTCTAATGAATACTCCTGAAGAAGTAGACTCCATCTTGTCAATCTCTGATTTTTATCTTTAAACTTACTAAGGAATTTCAGTGGGTTGTGATCGGTATAAATGACTATGGGGTCAAAACCAGAACACAAATAAAATGAAAAATGCTGTAAACCCAAAATCAAGGCCAAAAGCTCTTTCTCAATAGTTGAGTAGTTCTTTTGAGGTGGAGTGAACTTCTTACTGTAATAAGATACAGGATGTTCAATACCCTGATCATCCTCTTGCAGCAAAACAGCCCCAGCTCCTGTATCACTTGCATCAACAGCCATCTTAAAAGGCTTAGCAAAATTTGGAGTAGCGAGCACTGGCTGACTTAATAGAATAGCTTTAAGTTTGTTGAAAGAGGATTCACAGTTATCGGTCCAGACAAATTTAACTCCCTTTTTCAGTAGGTCTGTAAGTGGTGATACAAGAATAGAAAAGTTAAGAACAAATCTCCTGTAATAACCTACCATTCCCAAAAATCTTTGTAGCTCTTTCCTACTTTTAGGACTGGGAAGATCACTTATAACCTGAACCTTAGCTCCTGGTGGTGCAACATGTCCATCACCAATTACATACCCAAGGTACTGAACTTTAGCTTGACCAAACTCACACTTTGATAAATTAGCTACAAGATTAGCCTGAACTAAACGGTCAAGAAATTTACTGACATGGCATAGATGATCTTTCCAGTTGTCACTGAAGATTAATACATCATCAATATAAACAACACACCCTGCCAAACCCTCTGTTACAACATTCATGAGCTTCTGAAATGTGGCTGGTGCATTTTTCATACCATATGGCATTACCGAACATGCAAAAGCCTTTCCTAGTGTTACAAAACATGAGATCTCCCTAGCACGTTCAGTCATAGGTACTTGCCAGTATCCCTTTAACAAATCAAACTTACTTATGTACCTAGCCTTTCCGATCTTCTCTATGCAATCTTCTACACGAGGGAGAGGGTAAGTGTCTGTTTTAGTTATCTGATTAACACGTCTGTAGTCGATGCAAAGCCTATGTGACCCACCTGGCTTAGGGACTAGAGTGACAGGAGAACTCCACTCGCTCTAACAGGGCTCAATCATCTTGTGGTCCAACAGGTAGCCAAGCTCCTTCTGGATGAGAGGAACTTTCACTGGGTTCACACGGTAAGGAGGCAATTTAATTGGCTTTGCGTCTCCAACATCGACATCATGCATCAACACAGTGGTTCTTCCTGGAGTGGCACGGAACACTTGCGGGTACTCCTGCAGTAATGCCGAAAACTCCTGCCTTTCCTTGGGTGGTAGATGAGAAAGCTTAGTCTGGAGATCATTCATGATATCAGGATTCTTCCCCAAACTATCACTCAGGCTCATACTGCATGGGAGAGCTTCACTTGCAGACTCGGGTGGAACAGCTACAGTGCAGACTGGATTATTTTCGTCCCGCCTGTGATATAACTTTAGCATGTTGATGTGACATAGTTGCTTGCTCTTTCTACGATCTGGTGTGGCGATGACATAGCTGACATCACTGAGTTTCTTCTCCACGAAATAAGGGCCACTAAACTTGGCTTGAAGAGGTTGCCCATGAACTGGTAGCAGAATCAAAACCTGATCTCCTGGCTGAAAGTGGCGTAACCTGGACTTCTTATCATACCAAGTCTTCATCTTCTCCTGAGCAGCTCCTAAATACTCTCTCGCCAGCTGTAAAGCAGTGGACAGCCGTTCTTTGAACTTCATCACATACTCCAGCAGGTTGACGTCATCTTCCTCCGACAGCCAGCATTCCTTGAGTAACTTAAGGGGTCCTCTTACTTCATGGCCAAACAGTAGTTCAAAAGGTGAGAAGCCCAGTGATTCATTTGGAGATTCTCTTGCGGCAAACACAACGAATGGAAGACCTTTATCCCAGTCTTTCTGAAGTTCCAAACAATATTTCTTGAGCATCGATTTGAGTGTTTGATGATATCTCTCCAACGCTCCTTGGGTCTGGGGATGGTAAGCTGAAGACGTGATCTTGGTGATGCCCAACTCTTTCAGAGACTGCTTGAAAACATTTGACATGAAATTACTTCCCCGGTCTGACTGTACCTCCTTGGGCAGACCAAACTTTGTAAAGAACCCTAGCATTTCCTTAACCACGTTCTTTGCTGAGATATTTCTAAGTGGAATGGCTTCAGGATAACGAGTAGCCATATCAATCAGGGTCAACACATAAGAAAATCCTGAAGAAGTCTTAGGAAGAGGGCCCACAATATCCACCAACACACTGGTGAATGGTGCCTCAAAAGGAGGAATGGGAACTAGAGGTGCAACCTTTTCGGTCTGATTACACTTCCCCACAACTTGACAGGTGTTGCAAGACTTACAATACCAGGAAACATCCCTGAAGATACCTGGCCAGTAGAAGTGTTTCAAAATGCGTCCCACAGTCTTCCTCACTCCAAGGTGTCCTGCCAAACTGGAATCATGAGCCACTCTAATGATATCCTGCCTACAAACACGAGGGATGACAACTTGATGTACAACCTCCCATTCACAGTCGGCTGATGCTGTTGGGGGTCTCCACTTCCTCATAAGTACTCCTGACTTTACATAATAACAAGTAGAAGCACCGGCTGACTCTTCTTCACTGTAAGCAGAGTTAGCTAGACCTTTCAACTCAGGGTCAGCAACCTGCAACTCAACCAACTCTTGACGAGACAAATTATCAACACTACGGGGTACTGCCTCATCTGGTGAGTGGTCCAAATTAGCAAGAAAAGTGTCAGCTAGGATAACATCATCATCATCATTATCCTCTAAATCACCAGTAACTTTAGACTTAGCCCTAGTGACAGCACATGCAGGGAACACATCAGGGACATCACAATCCTGGGACGCAGCCACTGGCTCACTAGACAACTGAGGAGCTGGACACACTTGACTTCCACCAATATCATTTCCAAGTAAGAAAGTTACACCTGACATTGGAAGTGTCTCAACCAACCCAACCATAACGGAACCATTAACAAAACCAGACTCTAAATTCACTCTGCACAGAGGGACAGAGAAGTAATTATTCCCTACACCTTGTAAGATTACAGTTTCATCAGAGGAATTAAAATTAGAGCCTAGAACACTGGTCAGCATAAGGGATTGGCAAGCACCTGTATCACGATATATTTTAACTGATTTCCTGTCATTACTGTCCAGAGGAGTGACAAAACCATCAGACAGGAAATTAGCACATGAACTCTTGAGAGTGTCACCCACGTTACTGCTCAAAAGAGGAGCTCCATCATAAGAATTTAAGTTACCCCTCAAAGCAGGTTCAGTTAACTCAGTTAAAGAATTCTGGGAACTCTCAAGAGTGGACACTAGACCAATTGACTGAATATTTAAAGACTCCTTTTTGTTCACATCACGCTGTCTCCTGAAACATCTCTCCGTAGTATAACCAAGCTTACTACAATAAGTACATTTACTTTTCTGAAATCTAGAGGTGAAGCTGGTATTTACTTCCTGAGAAACATCATCCTTATTCTCTTTCCTGTTACCTGTACTCTGAGTAGAGGCAACGTACTTACTCTCAGCTTTCCCTTTTTCTCTAGAATATCTCTTGTGAGTGAGAACATACTCATCAGCTAAAACTGCAGCATCAGACAAATTATCTATTCTTTTCTCATCAAGATATAGGCTTACATCTTTATAAATACACCTTTTGAAGTCCTCCAGCAAAATCATCTGCTTAAATTTGTCAAAATCAGAATCCACATTCTTAGAATTTAACCACTGCTCTAACAGATCTTCTTTGATTTTTGCATACTCAACATGGGATTGCTTATCTTGCTTGTAAGTTGTCCTAAATTTTACTCTATAGGCTTCAGGAACAAGCTCATAGGCCTTAAGAATCAAGCTCTTAACTACATCATAATTATCAGACTGATCCTGAGGCAAAGATGCATAAGTTACTTGAGCTTTACCGGTGAGAACAGTTTGAAGGAGTACTGGCCAATACTCCTTAGGCCAATTAAAACCTGTAGCTACCCTCTCAAACAACTGAAAATACTTTGTTAAATCAGATTCATTAAAAGGAGGGAGAAGTTTAACATTTTTAGCCACATCAAAATCATCAGAGCTAGATGATCCAGTTCCACCTTGTTTCATGCGATACTCATGGTCTGCCTGAATCCTGGCAAGTTCAATTTGTGCCTGTATCTGTGCCTCCTGAATCCGAACCTGAGATTCCGCCTCCTTAGCCTGAGACTCAGCCTCCTTAGCACGTGCTTGAAATTCAGCCTCCTGAATACGAGCCTGAGACTCCGCCTGCTTAGCATTTGCCTGAAATTCAGCTTCTTTAGCACGAGCCTCCTGCAGAGCTAGCTGTAACTTAGCTAATTCAATCTGCGTTTGCTCATTTGGAGGAGTTACATTAAACAAGCTTTTATTAATCATGCCAACAATTTGATCTTTAGAATGATGAGAGTGAACTGCAATTCCCAATTGTTGAGCAACAAGATTAAGTTCATTCTTTGTTCTGTTTTCTATATCACACACTGTTTGCACATTTGACAAAAAATCCCTGGCTTCATCAAGTGTAGAAATAGTAGCCATCATGAATATATCACAGTCACAAAATATCAAACAATATCCTTATGATAATATCCTGAATATCCTGATATGAGGTCGCCAAATTTATGTTACGGAACAGAGAAAGATAATGTACACTTTAAGTGAGAATACGAAGAGTCACTACTGTCCCGTAAAGTTCCAGGTTCAAAACAAAAGAGGTAGGTAAAATTACAAGTTAAAGTTTAATGCTTAAATTAACAACAAAACATTCAGGACTCATAAGGATAATGTAATGGCAAATAAACAGGTTAAATATATGGTTAACTGCAATAGCCTCTATTAACACGAAATTAGCAAGAATAAATTTATCTAAGTCAGCCCTGATAAAAATGAGATACCAGATAATACTCAGTGAATGCCAGATAAATAATTACAGATACAAACTATTACCAAAAATGACTGACATAAAGAACCCCACACGAATTACAAAAACTTCACTAGGCCTACAAATTAAACTTATGCTATACAGTACAAGAAAAAATGCAACAACAGTTATACTCAAATTACACACAGCTGCTAGATGTTTGGAGATTTCTTGAGCACTCACAATAATAATATCTGTATAGGGGAGGACAGAGATGTGAACAAAGTGAGGAGCAGATCTAAGTGGCAATGATGCAGAGACTGAGCTCATTATATAGGGGCCAGCAGAGCTTGATACAACTTGTAATAAGGACGCGCAAATGAAGCGATGGGGACAAACGGTCGACAATCCCGCACTGAATAACAGAAAGGACGACTTACTCTACTATAACGGTAGAAGGGGGGGACTGAGGCAGAACACGCTCGTGATCAAACATGCAGCATACTGTGCGTTAAAATTACACAAAGGATGATGAAATCATAGGCTATGTAACAATATATATATGAATGATGTATATATATGTATATGTATGTATATATATATATATATATATATATATATAACAACATGGACTCATGAACAATGACCTCTTACATCATGGGACTATCTGTTTGGTGAATAATAAACTCAAGAAAATAAACATCTGGCCAATTAAGGGGCGTCAATCTTCCAACACTTCCTGTCAAGGATGTGGTATTCTTTGTAACAGAATTATGTCAGATTTCGTTATTGTGTCAAACGTTTTGTTTCACAAAATCCCTCGTTATATACGTTACCATCAGCTAGCCTTTGAGTAGGTTGCAATGATTTCTATATGCAGAGGGAATGTAAATGGGTGAAACACTGTACAATGTGGAAAGGATAGCCCCTGTGGTCAGAAAAGGGAAAAAGTGAGGTGAGGTCTAGAGGTCCTTATCGTTACAGTAGGTAACGATCTGACGGCGACTAACTTCGGGGAAATGACAATATCCATGGAGTTAAAAAGGTGGTTACTAGAAGTGCGCAACACTAGAGGTGTATGGTATGTAGGAGGACTGCTGGGCCTTGATTGCAGGCTGTGAAGCCTATACCCAGAGTCGGACACACACACACACACACACACACACACACACACACACACACACAAATGCCCATAAACATGTTTTTTAATGTGTACTTGCGTGATGGCTGCCTATGGCGATCTACGCCCGTTTGGTTTGTCACCCTTAGTTAAAAAACTTAATATGTATTAATGAACTAGTATGTGGTAAAGCTCGAAGAAACTGGACTTGGCTTCGTTACAGAAAACAATCTGTTGAGAGGTAGGTACAATAAATGATAGTAATATTCCAATTATTTTGCAAGTACATTATTTTTCAGAACTGATTGAACCGAAAAAGCTTATGCATAATTTATGGCCTTAGGAGTGTTCTTGCAAAGCTGCATCAAGATAGGTCCACGAGTCTATGAGTGGATGGACAAAGATATAGACAACAGTCCATTATATGCGTATCTCTCTCTCTCTCTCTCTCTCTCTCTATCTATCTATCTATCTATCTATCTATATATATATATATATATATATATATATATATATATATATATATTATATATATATCTATTGCCAGACGCCTCAATCCCGTTTGGGGTGGCCACAAATAAATCGCCTCCAAGTCGCCCTGTCCCCGCCATTTCCCTCCCCTGCGCCCAACTCACACCCCCCTCTCTCATATACCTCTCCACCCCATCTCTCCATCTCATCCTCGGCCTCCCCCTCCCTCTTTCCCCTCCACCTCACTCACATACACTCTCTTCGTCAGTCTTTCACCCTTCATCCTCTCCACATGGCCAAACAACTAGTATATATATATATATATATATATATATATATATATATATATATATATATATATATATATATATATGTGGTAGGTGAGGGCGCTCACCATCCACTCACTCAATGCAGTGCTGCTCTCGAGTGTCTGTCCTGTTCTCTCCTCCATCCTTCTTTCCTTCCATCTTCTTCTACCTTTCTTTCCTTCATTCTTTCCTCATCCTTCTGCCTACGGGTGACTTTACACTCCCTCTTCCGTCTTTCATTCCTTCATTCTTTCCTCTTTCTTCTGCGTATGGGTGACTTTACACTGAGTGACAAGCCAAATGGTTTCCTGTACACCAGGAAACTATTTACTATGCTGGATGGTGACCATATAACCAAATTTTGGAGCCTGTGGTTTAGTGGGTAATTATTGTGCTCCAGTCGGATTGAGCCGGTGAAGGTTTATATCCAAGGGATGGTTGGGGTGTATTGCTCATGTAATGCCACTCAGGGATGAGTGAGGTTGGTCACTCTCATCTTAAATGTCAGGACCAACTGCCTAGCCCCTGGCTTCTACGCTCCTCATGTGGCAACGTAGGATTGGATGATGGATATATATATATATATATATATATATATATATATATATATATATATATATATATATATATATATATATATATATATATTGTTACGGAACAGAGAGAGATAATGAACTCTTCAAGTGAGAATACTAAAATCACTACTGTCCTGCAAAGTTCCAGGTTCAAAACAAAAGACTTAGGTAAAATTACAAGTTAAAGTTTAATGCACAAACTAATAACTAAACATTCAGGACTCATAAGGATAATGTAATGGCAAAACAGGTTACATATATGGTTAACTGCAATAGCCTCTATTAACACGAAATTAGCAAGAGCAAATTTATCTAAGTCAGCCCTGATAAAATGAGAAAACCAGATAATGCTCAGTTAAAGCAAGATATATTATTATTACAGATGCAAAATATTATTAATACTGGCTGACAGCATGGAATCAACACGAATCACAAAATCCCCACCAGGCTCACGAATTAACGCCTTAGGCTATACAGTACAAGAAAAATGGTAATAACACATACTCAAATTTTACAGCAGCTAGATGGCTGGAGACTTCCTGAGCACTCACAAAAATAATAATATACTGTACAGGGGAGGACAGAGATGTGAACAGAATGAGGAGTAGATCTAAGTGGCAACTAATGCAGAGACTGAGCTCATTATATAGGGGCCGGCAGAGCTTGATTCAACTTGTAAGAAGGACGCAGAAATGAAGGCATAGGGGAGGAAGAGTTGACAGTCCTGCTCTGAACAACAGAAAGAACGACTTACTCCACTCTAAGGGGGAGAAGGGGGGAGTGAGGTAGAACACACAAGCCTGGTCACTATGGAAGCCACGTGGCGAATCGTGAACAAACTTGCAGCATACTGTACATTAGGATCATACAAAGGATGTTGCAATCAAGAACAAAACTGTATCATAAGTTAAAATTATACGAGGGATGATGAAATCATAGGCTATGTAACACCTCCCCACAAAGAAAAAGAAATTTACAAAGGAAATTTCTTATTACTCTAAAACAATCTGTCTAAAGTCTAGATAAGCAATCTGCAATAACATTTTCTTTTCCCTTGACATGTTGTATGTCTAATGAATACTCCTGAAGAAGTAGACTCCATCTTAACAATCTCTGATTTTTATCTTTAAACGTACTAAGGAATTTCAGTGGGTCATCTATCTATCTATCTATTGCCAGACGCCTCAATCCCGTTTGGGGTGGCCACAAACAAATCGCCTCCAAGTCGCCCTATCCCCCGCCATTTCACTGCCCTGCTCCCAACTCACACCCCTCTCTCTCATATACCTCTCCACCCCATCTCTCCATCTCATCCTCGGCCTCCCCCTCCCTCTTCCCCCTTCCACCTCACTCACGTACACTCTTCGTCAGTCTTTCACCCTCCATCCTCTCCACATGGCCAAACCACCTCAGTGTGTTCCTCATAACGCTTCCTATCACATCCACATCCACACCACAACGCTCCTTTATATCCTCATTCGTCAGCCTGTCTCTCCACGTGACTCCACAGGCTCCTCTTAAATAACTCATTTCCACTGCTCTCACTCTTGACTTGTGTCCTTCCAACAATGTCCAAGCTTCACTTCCGTACGTTAGAGTTGGTATCACAATACTGTCATGTAGTAACTTTTTCACTTCCATGCTCACTTCCCTGTTTCTTATCACTGCTTTCAAAGAACCAGCAACCTTTCTTCCCTGCTGTACCCTTTCAAGCACTTCACCCTCCAAACCTCCATCCTTACTCATCACACTACCCAAGTACTTAAATATACTCACATTTTTCATTTCCTCATCATCCAACCTCGCTGTACATTCACTAACTTCACCTCTCTCAAAAACCATCACTTTACTCTTCCCTACATTCACCTTTAGATTCCGTTTCTTACACACTCTCTCAAACTCATCCACCAAGCCTTGCAGCTCCCCTTCGTCTTCACTCAACAACACAGTATCATCTGCAAACAAGAGTACAGGGAGTTTCCAAACACTATCCTCTCTCACCAGGGCCACTTCAACATCCACTACCCTACCTTGTACCTCTTTTATTACCCCATCCATGTACAGATTGAACAACCATGGATACATGACACATCCCTGTTTTAAACCAACTTTCAAAGAGAAAAATTCACTTAGTTCGCCATCCACACGCACTGCAGCCTTCGCACCATCGTACATACTCTTCACAGCATTCAACAACTTCCCATCTACTCCATATATTCTTAACACTTTCCACAATCCTTGTCTATCCACCCTGTCATATGCTTTCTCCAAATCCATGAAACCCGCATACAACTTCTTTCCCTTCTCTAGAAACTTTTCCACTAAAGATCTAAGAATGAATATCTGATCTACACAACCTCTTCCCCCTTCCTAAAGCCTCCCTGTTCTTCTCCAACTAATTTCTCTGTTCTTTCTCTAACTCTGTCTATAAGTATCCTATCATACACTTTTCCTATTATACTAAGAAGACAAATGCCCCTATGATTACCACACACTTCTTTTTCCCCTTTTCCTTTGTACAAGGGAATAATTATACCTGACTTCCAATCCTCCGGGACTCTACCTTCCTCCCAGGCCAATCTGCACATCTTCCACATCCATTCTACTACTATCTCTCCCCCATGCTTCAGCATTTCACCACACACTCCATCAATTCCTGGGGCTTTCCCCGATTTAACTTTCTTCATTCCTTCCACAACTTCTATCCTACTGATTTCTTCCTGTCTTCTCACCTCACTCCTTCTCCCAGCCATTCCCCAGCCACTTATACTAGCATTACTTCCATCCTCTACGTTCAACAATTCCTTAAAGTGTTCTCTCCATCTGCTCACTTTTTCTCCCTTCTCCACTAGTAATCTACCATTTTTATCTTTCACTCCCCTGCTAACTTCACTTCCACCCTGTCTTACTCTTTTCACTTCTCTCCAGAACATTTTCTTACAGTCCCTCCACTTTACACTCAAATTCCTTCCAAATTCCTCATCCACTCTCTTCTTACTCTATTTTACTAATCTTTTCACCTCTGTCTTTCTTTCCGCATATAACTCTCTCTTCCTCCTCTCAACTTCTTCCCCGCCCCTATTTCTCATCCATTCATTGTATGGTTTCTTCTTTTGTGCCACAGCCTGTTTCACCTCTTCAGTCCACCACGCTGTTCCTTGCACCCCCCTCCGTCTTCTCTTCCTTCCACACACCACATCACATGCTGCACATATTTCTTCTGTAAATATCTTACACCTTATGATCGGTATAAATGACTATGGGGTCAAAACCAGAACACAAATAAAATGAAAAATGCTGTAAACCCAAAATCAAGGCCAAAAGCTCTTTCTCAATAGTTGAGTAGTTCTTTTGAGGTGGAGTGAACTTCTTACTGTAATAAGATACAGGGTGTTCAGTACCCTGATCATCCTCTTGCAGCAAAACAGGCCCAGCTCCTGTATCACTTGCGTCAACAGCCATCTTAAAAGGCTTAGCAAAATTTGGAGTAGCGAGCACTGGCTGACTTAATAGGATAGCTTTATGTTTACTGAAAGAGGATTCACAGTTATCGGTCCAGACAAATTTAACTCCCTTTTTCAGTAGGTCTGTAAGTGGTGATACAAGAATTGAAAAGTTAAGAACAAATCTCCTGTAATAACCTACCATTCCCAAAAATCTTTGTAGCTCTTTCCTACTTTTAGGTCTGGGAAGATCACTTATAACCTGAACCTTAGCTCCTGGTGGTGCAACGTGTCCATCACTAATGACGTACCAAAGGTACTGAACATTAGCTTGACCAAACTCACACTTTGATAAATTAGCTACAAGATTAGCCTGAACCAAACGCTCAAGAAATTTACTGACATGGCATAGGTGATCTTTCCAGTTGTCACTGAAGATTAATACATCATCAATATAAACAACACACCCTGCCAAACCCTCTGTTACAATATTCATGAGCTTCTGAAAAGTGGCTGGTGCATTCTTCATACCATATGGCATTAGAGAACATGCAAAAGTCTTTCCTAGTGTTACAAAACATGAGATCTTCCTAGCACGTTCAGTCATAGGTACTTGCCAGTATCCCTTTAACAAATGAAACTTACTTATGTACCTAGCCTTTCCAATCTTGTCTATGCAATCTTCCACGCAAGGGAGAGGGTAAGTGTCTGTTTTGGTTATCTGATTAACACGTCTGTAGTCGATGCAAAGCCTATGTGACCCACCTGGCTTAGGGACTAGAGTGACAGGAGAACTCCACTCGCTCTGACAGTGCTCAATCATCTTGTGGTCCAACAGGTAGCCAAGCTCCTTCTGGATGAGAGGAACTTGCACTGGGTTCACACGGTAAGGAGGCAGTTTAATTGGCTTTGCGTCTCCAACATCGACATCATGCATCAACACAGTGGTTCTTCCTGGAGTGTCATGGAACACTTGCGGGTACTCCTGCAGTAATGCCGAAAACTCCTGCCTTTCCTTGGGAGCTAGACGAGAAAGCTTAGTCTGGAGATCATTCATGATATCAGGATTCTTCCCAAAGCTATCATTCAGGCACATACTGCATGGGAGAGCTTCACTTGCAGACTCAGGTGGAACAGCTACTGTGCAGACTGGGTTATTTTCGTCCCGCCTGTGATATAACTTTAGCATGTTGATGTGACAAAGTTGCTTGATCTTTCTACGGTCTGGTGTGGCGATGACATAGTTGACATCACTGAGTTTCTTCACAAAATAAGGACCACTAAACTTGGCTTGAAGAGGTTGCCCATGCACTGGTAGCAGAATCAAAACCTAATCTCCTGGCTGAAAGTGGCTTAACCCGTACTTCTTATCATACCAAGTCTTCATCTTCTCCTGAGCAGCTCCTAAATTCTCTCTCGCCAGCTGTAAAGCAGTGGACAGCCGCTCCCTGAACTTCATCACACACTCCAGCAGGTTGACATCATCTTCCTCCGACAGCCAGCATTTCTTGAGTAGCTTAAGGGGTCCTCTTACTTCATGGCCAAACAGTAGTTCAAAGGGTGAGAAGCCCAGTGATTCATTTGGAGATTCGCTTACGGCAAATACAACGAATGGAAGACCTTTATCCCAATCTTTCTGATGTTCCAAACAGTATTTCTTGAGCATCGATTTGAGTGTTTGATGATATCTCTCCAACGCTCCTTGGGTCTGGGGATGGTAAGCTGAAGACGTGATCTGGGTGATGCCCAACTCTTTCAGAGACTGCTTGAAAACATTTGACATGAAATTACTTCCCCGGTCTGACTGTACCTCCTTGGGCAGACCAAACTTGGTGAAGAACCCTAGCATTTCCTTAACCACGTCCTTTGCTGAGATATTTCTAAGTGGAATGGCTTCAGGATAACGAGTAGCCATATCAATGAGGGTCAACACATAAGAAAATCCTGAAGAAGTCTTAGGAAGAGGGCCCACAATATCCACCAACACACTGGTGAATGGTGCCTCAAAAGGAGGAATGGGAACTAGAGGTGCAACCTTTTCGGTCTGATTACACTTCCCCACAACTTGACAGGTGTGACAAGACTTACAATACCAGGAAACATCTCTGAAGATACCTGGCCAGTAGAAGTGTTTCAAAATGCGTGCCACAGTCTTCCTCACTCCAAGGTGTCCTGCCAAACTGGAATCATGAGCCACTCTAATGATATCCTGCCTACAAACACGAGGGATGACAGCTTGATGTGCAACCTCCCATTCACAGTCGGCTGATGCTGTTGGGGGTCTCCACTTCCTCATAAGTACTCCTGACTTTATATAATAACAAGTAGAAGCACCAGCTGACTCTTCATCACTGCAAGCAGAGTTAGCTAGACCTTTCAACTCAGGGTCAGCAACCTGCAACTCAACCAACTCTTGACGAGACAAATTATCAACACTATGGGGTACTGCCTCATCTGGTGAGTGGTCCAAATTAGCAAGAAAAGTGTCAGCTAGGATAAAATCATCATCATCATTATCCTCTAAGTCACCAGTAACTTTAGACTTAGCCCTAGTGACAGCACATGTAGAGAACACATCAGGGACATCACAATCCTCGGTCGCAGTCATTGGTTCACTAGACAACTGAGGTGCTGGGCACACTTGACTTCCACCAATATCATTTCCAAGTACGAAAGTTACACCTGACATTGGGAGTGTCTCAACCAACCCAACCATAACGGAACCATTAACAAAACCAGACTCTAAATTCACTCTGCACAGAGGGACAGAGAAGTAATTATTCCCTACACCTTGTAAGATTACAGTTTCATCAGAGGAATTAACATTAGAGCCTAGAACACTGGTCAGCATAAGGGATTGGCATTCACCTGTATCACGATATATTTTAACTGATTTCCTGTCATTATTGTCCAGAGAACTGACAAAACCATCTGATAGGAAATTAGCACATGAACTCTTGAGAGTGTCACCCACGTTACTGCTCAAAAGAGGAGCTTCATCATGAGAATTTAATTTACCCCTCAAAGCAGGTTCAGTTAACTCGGTTAAAGAATTCTGGGAACTCTCAAGGATGGACACTAGATCAATTGACTGAATATTTAAAGACTCCTTTTTGTTCACATCACGCTGTCTCCTGAAACATTTCTCCGTAGTATGACCAAGCTTACTACAATAAGTACATTTACTTTTCTGAAATCTAGAGGTGGAGCTGGTATTTACTTCCTGAGAAACATCATTTTTATTCTCTTTCCTGTTACCTGTACTCTGAGTAGAGGCAACGTACTTTATCTCAGCTTTCCTTTTTTCTTTAGAATATCTCTTGTGAGTGAGAATATATTCATCAGCAAAAACTGCAGCATCAGACAAATTATCTATTCTTTTCTCATCAAGATATAGGCTTACATCTTTATTAATACACCTTTTGAAGTCCTCCAGCAAAATCATCTGCTCAGATTTATCAAAATCAGAATTTACATTCTTATAATTTAACCACTGCTCTAACAGATCTTCTTTGATTTTTGCATACTCAACATGGGATTGCTTATCTTGCTTGTAAGTTGTCCTAAATTTTACTCTATAGGCTTCAGGAACAAGCTCATAGGCCTTAAGAATCAAGCTCTTAACTACATCATAATTATCAGATTGATCCTGAGGCAAAGATGCATAAGTTACTTGAGCTTTACCAGTGAGAATAGTTTGAAGGAGTACTGGCCAATACTTTTTGGGCCAATTAAAACCTGTAGCTACCCTCTCAAACAACTGAAAATACTTTGTTAAATCAGATTCATTAAAAGGAGGGACAAGTTTAACATTTTTAGCCACATCAAAATCATCAGGGGTAGATGATCCAGTTCCACCTTGTTTGATGCGATACTCATGGTCTGCCTGAATCCTAGCAAGTTCAATTTGTGCCTCCTGAATACAAGCCTGAGACTCAGCCTCTTTAGCACGTGCCTGAAACTCAGCCTCCTTAGCACGTGCCTGAAACTCAGCCTCCTTTGCACGTGCCTGAAACTTAGCCTCCTTAGCACGAGCCTCCTGCAGGGCTAGCTGAAACTTAAGCTATTTCAATCTGCGTTTGCTCATCTGGAGGAGTTACATTAATCAAGCTTTTATTAATCATGCCAACAATTTGATCTTTAGAATGATGAGAGTGAACAGGAATTCCCAATTGTTGAGCAACAAGCTTAAGTTCATTCTTTGTTCTGTTTTCTACATCACACACTGCACATTTGACAAAAAATCTTTGGCTTCATCAAGAGTAGTAATAGCAGACATCATGAATAAATCACAGTCACAAAATATCAAGCAATATCCTTATGATAATATCCTGAATATCCTGATAAGAGGTCGCCAAATTAATGTTACGGAACTGAGAGAGATAATGAACACTTCAAGTGAGAATACTAAAATCACTACTGTCCCGCAGTGTTCCAGGTTCAAAACAAAAGACTTAGGTAAAATTACAAGTTAAAGTTTAATGCACAAACTAATAACTAAACATTCAGGACTCATAAGGATAATGTAATGGCAAAACAGGTTACATATATGGTTAACTGCAATAGCCTCTATTAACACGAAATTAGCAAGAGCAAATTTATCTAAGTCAGCCCTGATAAAATGAGAAAACCGGATAATGCTCAGTTAAAGCAAGATATATTATTACAGATACAAAATATTATTAATACTGGCTGACAGCATGGAATCAACACGAACCACAAAAACCCCACCAGCCCTATGAATCAACGCCCTAGGGTATACAGTACAAGAAAAAATGGTAATAACACTTATACTCAAATTATACAGCAGCTAGATGGCTGGAGACTTCCTGAGCACTCACAAAAATAATAATATACTGTACAGGGGAGGGCAGAGATGTGAACAGAATGAGTAGATCTAAGTGGCAACTAATGCAGAGACTGAGCTCATTATATAGGGGCCGGCAGAGCTTGATTCAACTTGTAAGAAGGACGCAGAAATGAAGGCATAGGGGAGGAAGAGTTGACAGTCCTGCTCTGAACAACAGAAAGAAAGACTTACTCTACTATAAGGGGGAGAAGGGGGGAGTGAGGTAGAATACGCAAGCCTGGTCACTATGGAAGCTACGTGGCGAATTGTGAACAAACATGCAGCATACTGTACATTAGGATCATACAAAGGATGTTGCAATCAAGAACAAAACTGTATCATAAATTAGAATTATACAAGGGATGATGAAATCATAGGCTATGTATATATATATATATATATATATATATATATATATATATATATATATATATATATATATATATATATATATATATATACTGGGGCAGGATCCCACTGCTACCTGGCGCATCCCCGGGTGGCAGATAGGGGAAGGCTTTGTAGATATACGGGGTACCATCTTAGACGGCGCGTACCATGGGACCCCCTATAGATATACTATACGGGCTACACTGAATATAATGAATAAGGTGGCACCAAAATTACATCTCACCAGAAACTGTGGCAGGGACGTGAGATTATTTGCCACAATCCTCCCAATCAAACATGAGTTCTATTGCAAATGAATTGATGGGCGTTCCTGTTGGATCATCGTCTACTAAAGGTCCAACCGCACTGCCTCCTGTGCTTACGGGCAGTGTGCCACCGAAAGTGAGTAGGAACTGAGATGGAAAATTAGACTCTTGGATGTTAAACAAATTGAAATCGATGAAGTTCTATGCATACAATGTAAGAAGCCTCATAGAAGATTACAAACTTGATAACCTGATGACTGAACTGGAAAACATTAGTTGGGTTATTGTAGGTTTGAGTGAGATCCGCAGAAAAGAAGAAAAAGTAATTCAGCTCGAAGACAGCAAACACCTATTTTACTATAGAGGAAAGGAAAATGAAAGTTAGTGGTGTAGGATTTCTAATCAACAGAAATCTTGCTGACAACATTGTTAAATTCAGCAGTGTGTCGGGCAGAGCAGCATTTGTTGTCATTAGACTATGCAAAAAATATACCATGAAAGTCATACAAGCATATGTACCAACTTCTCAAAGCCTAGATGAAGAAGTAGAAACATTCTATGATGACATCTCCCAGATTATGGAAGAAGAAAAGACAACATATACTATACTCATGGGAGACTCCAATGCAAAAGTTGGGAGGTAGAAAGATGGAGAAGCATGTATGGAAAAATTTGGAGTGAGAGAAAGGAATGAAAGAGGAGAAATGCTGGTAAATTTTGCTGAAATGTTTAACAAGAGAATAATGAACACATTCTTCCACAAAAGAACAGGAAGAAAGTGGACCTGGAGAAGCCCAAATGGAGAAGCAAAGAATGAAATCGACTTCATTATAGCAGATAAGAATAACACGATCACAAATGTCACAGTTATCAACAACGTAAATATAGGTAGTGATCATAGAATGGTGGGTTGCACAGCCAGATTCAATTTCAGAAATGAAAGAAAGAAGATGATTAAAGATAAAAAGATATGCCCAATAATAGTAAACGAAAACAAAGCAGCCTCTCAGGTGGAAATAAGGAACAGATTTCAGGCTCTAAATAATGCTGAATGTGACATTGATGAACTGAATGACAGACTAACAAAAGTGCTAAGAGAATCAGCAGAGGCACTAGGAAAACCTAATACAACCAAAGCCAAGAAGTATTCAGAAACTCGAGCTTATGAAAAAACGAAAAGAAATAAAAGTAAAGGGGTTCGAACGAATCCCACGTTCCATATGAGGTTCGATGAATGAATGATCCTGCAAGAAAATGTTTATTTCTGAACGACTGTTAAATTTATTGGTGAGCAATATTAATCTGAGAAATAAAATGACAAAAAAAAAAAAAAAACGCCCTTGTACAAGAAACTCCCTTTACAACACTTTAAATACACTTCCCATCCTTCTTCTGCCTCTTACGCACCTTCTACCAAATACACACACACACATCATTCACACCCGCGTATCTCTCTCTCTCTCTCTCTCTCTCTCTCTCTCTCTCTCTCTCTCTCTCTCTCTCTCTCTCTCTCTCTCTCTCTCTCTCTTCACATTTTGCATACAATTTTCTCCTCAATCTTGCTAACTCCCTACCACTATCCGTCTTTCACATATGCATTTCTTCCCTCACACTTAATATACAAGTACGCAACATGTTCACTTCTCATTTTCCATTAACCTCTCGCCCACTTTTGCTAGACAGGCACTCTTTCCCTTGCATAGTATTTTTTCTCTTCATTCTCTCCTTATTTCATTTACAGTCTTTCTCTTCACACTTCCACGCTCCTGCACACGCAGTAACTCCAACACCTCATCCCGTCTCACACACCTTCCCCAATACAAACACTTCTTCGAACCTCATCCTCACAGACTCATCGTTTCTTTACACTGTTATTTTCACGCGGTTTCTTTTCTCAGGTTGTACTGTGTTACATAATCATATTACACCTGCACTTGCGAATGAAGATAGGTTGCTGTTTTTTTGTTCGATGTGATGTGTCTGTCTGTGAACAAAATAAAAAAGTTTATTTGATTTTAATTAAATTTTGTTTGAGCGTTGAGTATCAGAGAAACAATTGACTAATTGTTTTTGAAAATTATATAAAGACCACAGTGGTAAATCAAAGTTGTTTCCAAGTAAGGTGAACATAAACTTTTATCCGATTAAAATCAAACTTGTGCAAGGATTAAGGTTAAGACAAAAACGAGGGAATTCGGCTCTGAGAATAATCAGTCTGAGGGGAAAGTCAGTGGCTAATGTCACCTTTCGACTCACAGGTTTGTGCATGAATAAATACTTACTACAGTTTTGATCTATTTTGGACGAAACTTGGTGGAAAAGTTGAAGATCAGCCAAGGGGAAGACCTGTAGCTTTTGAGAACAATAGGTCAGAGATCAAGGTCACATTGCACGATCAACTCAAACATTATTATTATTATAATTATTTGCTTTAGATAGAGCTTTGTAGAATGTTTTAGAGTAAAAGAAGAACATCTGGTTTCGATTTCGAGAACAACAAACTTCAAGATCACAGGGAATGGTCAAAGGACAAAGTTATAGTACAGGATCAGTTCAAATAATTAAAGACTGTTTTAAACAAAACTTAGTGGATGAATCAAAGATCGAGCAGAAGGGTAGTTGGTAACTCGTAAAGGGGCAGGGGGACAGGGTAAAATCAAATATTCGGCTCTCACACCAACTGGTGAACGCCAGTGGAGCGGCACTCTCAGGGCCTTCCTTCTTGTTACTTCCTTACTTTCCATAATTCAGTGGAATTAGCTGAATGAACGAGAGGTTATAGCTGAACATAATGAACACCGAAAACACACACACACACACACACACACACACACACACACACACACATATATTTATATATATACCCGTTGATCGTAACTGTATCTCGCACCCTCTGGGCCCTCTGCTGACATTAATTCGCTTTAAGATTATACTTCTTGTGTTTTCGCAGGAGGCGAATCTAGTATCTAATCTTTTTGATCTTAATGTTTTCAGTATACCATTCATAATAACATCCTCTGTAATTACTCTTATTAGCCATTCTACTTAACGATAATGATGCTATGAGATCTGCACTTGCTTGCCAGGTGACAACAATGGTTTGCTGGAGTAGACTTTATTGCTGTTCGAAAAAATAATAATTGTGGCCGATGATTGCTTCATAAAACTAGCACATAAAACCGTCTCCGGGAGAATCCGTAGGTGTCAACATCCATTCACCTGTTTCCTCCAGCGACCTGTTCCCACACTGAATAAATTCTTTCATGGACCAATTTCCCCCCTGGGACCGATTAAACCCATGGACTTAACATTCCCATGGACCCTTTTCACCAGGGAACATTTTCCAAATGAACCTAGTTTTCCCCATAGACCTACTTTTCCCATGAACGTACTTAATCCATGGACTTATTTTCCCAATGGATTTGTTTTCATATGCCTATATTCCATATACATCAGTCTTCCTCGTTGGACCTATTTTCTTTAACTTATTTTCTCTAAATTGTGGAAGTTGAATATATTTCACCATAGACCCAGTTCCCCCAGTGGATCTGTTTAACTCATAGACCTATTTTCCCTTTTGGGCCAATGTTTTCCCCATGTGGCAACACAAAATCTGCACTTACCCCTATTTCCTCCCTTGAACCTATTTTTACCCATTGGGCTTATGTTTCTGTTTGGGATATTTTCACAAAGGACAAACAGTACTCCTCATGGCCATGTTTCCCATGTAAACCTATTGCTGCAGTACTATGGACCTCATCTCCCTATTGACCTCTTTCTCCACTACCCACTCCCCCACACACCAAGGCCGTCCTCCCACCCTGTGCGTCCACTCAAGCAACTACTCAGTCCAACACATCCCACGCCACCTCTCCCGCTTTCCCACTCAGAGACGCACGCACCCAACCACCCACAGACCAACCTATACAACCTGCCTCGCCCTGACACCCATCCACATACCCATCTACCCACCTTCGCTACCCACTCCTACCTCTCCCTGCCCACTCACCTCACCTACCCACCAACCTGCTCACCCTATCCTCCTTTCCTACCCATTCACCCCTCCACACTACAGTCACCCCTCTCACTCACCGTCCCTCTCATCCTACCCACCGTCACAGCCACCTCATCCACCCTGCCCGCCTACCAATTAAACTGCCACGCCCACACACTATCTCACAAACCCACCCTGCTGATCCACCCACTCACACACCCACCTACCCACGGATCCACCATGACGATCTACCCACTCGCTCTCCGCACCCTCCTATCCTGCCTGCACACCGCAGCTACTCACCAGCCCCACCCATTCCATTCACCCTGGCCAACCACCTACTCCAGTCACCCTACCTACCTTATTTTGCCCACTCTTCGAGAAAAGGCTATTAAATACGATGCCCAGAGTTGGATGCATAAAACAACAAAGGAAAGGCGTAAGAAACACCCGCCCTGACCCATCCACCCACTTACTTAATACGCCCTGCTAACCCTCTCCAACACCACCCATGCCCCAACTAAAATACCCACCCGGCCATCAAGCTTCCCAAATATGACTTGTAAGCTTCTACACACACACACAGAGACACACACACACACACACACACACACACACAGGGAGAGAGAGAAAGAGAGAGAGGGAGGGAGGGAGAGAAAGAGGGAGAGAGAGGATACGTCGAAGCTGATAAAGGAGTGTGTACATCTATCAGAAGGTGCGGAGACAGACAGACAGATATACAGGTAGACAGACAGAAGATACATGGGTGTGGATGACGGAGTGTGTGCATCTCGCAGAAGGTAAGATGCAGAAGGGATGGGAAGTGTGTTTCAAAGTTTAAAAGGCGCCCCGTTTACATGAACATTAATTTGTCATTTCATTTGTCATATTAATATTCAGCATCACTAAAGTTAAAATCTTCAAAAATAAGTATTTTCTTGAACTATCATCCATTTTCGAACCTCATATTGAAAGGGTGATTCGTTCAAACCCTCTCTGTTCGTCTACTTCCGTGCCAGGCAATTGTATATATAAGGCTCTAATTTTGCATATGTTTCGCTTATGATACATTCTTACTTATATGTTATTGTGTGCTAACCATGCGTAAACCTACTAACTTTATTAGTAAAACTTTTATTGTAAGTTATTTTAGTGCACCCATGGTTATCCTGAACCAAGTCCGACACACTTGCCCAATTAATTAATATATTCTTCTTCTAAATTATTTATTTTATGAGCACAGCAGCTGTATTTGTATGGATTTATTATGCATACACATACTTTATATTACTCATATTTATTCTACATGAAGAGGGAATCTCAAACACAGTGATCA
>NC_137023.1:27069966-27114966 GCF_032717465.1 Coenobita brevimanus | reverse complement strand
ACTTTACTGGAGTCATTGAAAAGTCTCCACTCTTTGGGATCATAGCCACACCCAATCTCTCTGGCATCAGACCACTGATATCACTGCACAAGCAAACGCTTTTCTCCTACAAGTAAAATGATGAAAACTTCAAATGATGATGACTAAACTATGAAACTTTGGTGCTTGGACACAGATGACTCCATTCTTGAAGTCTGGAACCAAGCAACTCTGCCTTTTCTTTTGTTAATTCCAAATCGCGCACCAAATCATTTAACTCTGCTTGACTTACTACATGTGGGGACTATCTGCATGTGGAACATAAGGGTTATGTTTCTCTGAGTCCGCTTTAGTAGCTGAATCTTCAAAAAGGATCTTCAAAAGAACTGTTATCTGTGAACGTTGGTGGTGGAACAGGAGGTGGGTTTGCTTCGTCATGTGGTGCTGGTTTTAAGGCTGATTGACATTTTGGGTAGCTGATCGTTGATTTATTTTTCTTTGAGAGATCTGCTGTGTTTGTAATACCAAAATAACCATCATGGTGATTTGTGGGCTCACGCCAAGTCATGGGCACTGCGAATGACATAGCCTTTCCTTTACCATTCAGCCAAGCTGTTAACATTGCATTGCACTGTGCACAGCAAATATGTGGTGTCCTACCTTACAACCAAAATAGAACTTGTAGGCAATTTTCTTCCTTGATGCTGTTGCTATGTTTCTTTGCTGTTTTATACATGTATATTGTCCACAGACATAGCAGAAGATGTCTGTGTGACTCACACAAACACGTCCATTTGGTGCCATTCTGAAATTCAACAGAAGTTTATTTGTATAAATTGAAATGCACAGAAATGAGTTGGCCCGAAAGTGGCCAGGTATCCAAGCGTAAGTAGGGAAGCAAAATATGGACGTGATAGAAAAATTTTAAACACTGATTTGAAATCAGCGTGCCAAAATTACCTAGAAACACCTAAGTTTTTTTCTGTAGCAAAATCTTTGTTGCATAGTGTTACTGGCATAGAGATTCACATCACCTGTTCGGAAATAGGCTATGTGAGATTGACCTCCGAGGTCATTTGAGGTTACCAGTAATAGTAAACAAGTGCGTTCAAACACTGTGCGTTAGCCTGCGAAAGCTGAAATAGAAAGTTCCTGGACCTCTTATAATCCCTCTTCAAAAGCATAAGAGGTACATGGTCTATCTGGAGTAAGAAGAAAAATTGAATTAGAACATATAGGATTAGAGTGTTCGCCTTTTCTTTTGGCCAGGGCAACGCCGGGTACCCCTGCTAATTTATATATATATATATATATATATATATATATATATATATATATATATATATATATATCGACAAGATTTCTGTTAAATATAGATAAATGGTACTGTCATTCATGGTTATTCTCAGTATCATGTTGTTGCTGTTTTTATTCTCCTACATTGTCAAAGTAGGTTCTCCACAATTACGTCAGTGGACATTAAAGGGGACAACGACCCTATAGCTTTCCAGAAGGAAACTGTTATATACAGTGATGACATTCACATCCACGTAACATGTGAAGACTCTGTTCATTGTGCAGACATCGACTGAAAAATCAAATGTACAACTGCACAGAGAAGTACTCCATGAGCTCATGCAATCAGCTTTGCAATCATGCTTTCAGAACCCTATTTTTTTTTTACCTCTGTTAACCCTATGACAGGTGGAACTTTAGGTGATCATCTGATTCTTTTATCTAAAGTCAGTGCTGAGAAATAATTTATGGATGAGGACTATTATGCCAGGAAGCCAGCTTACGAAACAAATTATATCGTCAAGAATTTTACAACTTTTCTTTTCTCTATAGATATGGGATGGCGTTAGTGCAGTCAAGAGATTACTGTAGTCGTATTCTAGGCACTGGTGGTGCTGATGGCAATGTGGTTCAAGAGAGTAGTTGCTATTGGTGCTATTGTGGCAATGCTGTCGATGAACCGTTAGGGCTAGAGTGATGCTGAGGGTGCTAACGATGGACGAGGGTATGAGTGGTGCAAGTGTGGCGAAGTAGTAATGGTGTTAGTGTGGTGGAAAGGAGGTGGTGCAGTACACAAAGAAATTACTCTGCTATTCCACATGCAGTATCATATGTTTTATTGACTTCAATGTAGCCACGGATGTATTCAAAACTATGTTTAAGAATACAGAGCTGTTAGTTTAATAAACTTGAAGACAAACATTTTATTCAAAGAATACGGCTCAAATCTAGGAATGGAAAAAGTCCAGAAACAAGAGAGAGAGAGAGAGAGAGAGAGAGAGAGAGAGAGAGATTGACGGTAGGAGAATCGGAGTCTACTGCATTCCACCACCTACAAACATTTCGCTAGTACAGTGTGGAAAGTAGTACTTGGTATAAAACTCTAAAATTCCTTTCATCGCAAATGTTCTCTTGTTTCTGTTCTCTTTTACCTCTTGTGACTACACTTTTTCATTCCTTCGTCTTAACAATTTAGGATAATTTTTTAGATATCTTTTAATGGATGCTAGTATGATTAGCTATATTATTAAACTACTTTTGACTAGGCCACATGATAATTACTTCCCCGATTATTGATACAGCATACGTAAAATGCTTACGTGGAATGGAGCAACATGAAAACGTAGTTTTACATATCTGAAAATGCTTCTATGCTTCAATGCTGAATTTTGTTCTAAGTATGAAAAAGCACCATCCTGTTTCCGAAGCGTTTTGATACACAACACTCATGCACGCTTTTTTGTTCTGGAGTTATGACTGATGAATGAAAAGAAATCGATACTTTTCCTATCCGATTCTCAACTCCTACGAAGGATTGCGGGACTCACTTTTATTGAAAAGGTATTTTAGTCCAAATGCTTAAAGCTAGACTATGAAAGCCTTTTGGTGTTCGGGACTCTGGACTTTATGCACATTATATCATTTGAACCTTGGACGTCCCTATGCGCTTATCCAACGAAGTTCTTAGTTTTTATCACGCGGTTTTTGCCGTTAGTTCCACCCATTGGCTTCACGAGCCTTGCCAGTCATGGTGCCTCACTACTATATAGCCTTGCTTAGAATGACACCAAGAAACTGCGTCGGCTGTTACCAAGCGATACCGTATGACACTAAAAGTACAAGTGATGTCTAGGAGTAGTTAACCAACAAAAATGCACTCGACATCATACAAAAGGGCAAGGAGTTTCAAGTCGGTCAGTCAGTGAATAAGAAGTGAGATTTTTAACATGATAATGCATTAGACTATTAAGAGGTCATATTTTTGTTGCATTCAAGAAGACCTTCTCTTAGTGAAATGACTTGAAAAATATTAGTGACATTTTTAGAAAGTTCATCGATCAACTCCTTTAGGATCGGGATGACATACTTTATTCTTGCTGTCGACAGACGTGCTTCCTGTAATAAACTGTTAATAAGATTCAGTAGCAACCTCCATATCAGGACACCCTTGCTTTATGATTTTCTAGCACATTACGAATATAATCAGATTAGGCAACATCTCTTGTATTTAAGGAATATTTAGCAACTATTTCCGTGCCAGGGCGTCTGTCATGTTTCAATTCTGTTACCCGTAAATGATTATAATCAGCATATGAGATATGCTTTTGGTCACGAAGACGGCTAAAAGAACCCCCATTAATTCCTTCAAAAGCATGATACCTTTTAAGTTTTGTTCTGCTCACCAGTTTTTCTTTAGCTTGTTTGACGCCAATCCTGCTGTTGGGGATGGAATGAATTTTCGTCAACCCCTACACCTCTAGAAAATCATTTAAAATCCATTATTACTACTGTACCTCCAATAAACTTGAATCAGCGTAGGACTAAGATTCCGCAGTTAAGTTACATCTGCTTGGCTGAATAAAATTGTCGTGTTTCAGAGTTAAATTAACATATCTGTTCAATATGGCAACTTATATATATATATATATATATATATATATATATATATATATATATATATATATATATATATATATATATGTGTGTGTGTGTGTGTGTGTGTGTGTGTGTGTATGCAATTTTATTCAGTTTTGGAGCCTTAAATATAACTTTTCATAAGTTATCTACTGGTTGACCACTATCCTAATTAAATGAAATCATGTGAAAGCGGCAAGAATAAAACATAAAAAATGTCCTTGGTGTGTACTGGCAAAGAAGGTTTAGAGCAAACGTAGTGAGTAGTATCTAGCACACGGCAGGTGATGCGATCTTGGGAGAGATATCGCAAGTTACTCCTGTTGTGAGAGTGATAAACGCTGGTACCAAAGTGTGAGTACTCCCTCGTGGGGGTAAGGAAGGTTAGGTTAGGGTAGGCTGTGAAACTTGTCCCATGTACACCTGGTATGAAAGTGAATGGTACAACGGAGTACAAAGGAAAGCAAACAGCAACAGACCTAATGGTCCTTTCGAGGCTGCTTGTTACAGAGAAGACTATCACTATGATATCTAATTCCCCAAGTTGTACGTAAGGATAGTAAAGCAAGAAGGCTCTCCCCCACCCACCAAACCCTCCAGTCGAAGCTGGCAGGAAAAAAGTGAGAAGGGCCACCATGCAGCATGGTAAACCTGACGTGGAATTATCATCGGAAAGACTGAAAACTGGTAAACTTTATCCTGTCCTACTATATCTCTACATTACAAGTGTTAATAAGCTACAGTTATTATAAATTACATAGTATTTCCCTGCCATAGTTTCTTCACGATCTGAAATATAGAAACTCAGCTTACGTAATTATTCAGTAATGAAGGCGTTTAGATGAGGGTCCGAAGCAAGATACTTATCCAAGCGATTTTTGAATGTCACCACTGTACTGCAATCATCGACATCCCTGGGCAATTTATTCCAAATATTAACAACCCTGTCATAGAAAAAATGCTTCGCTTCATTTGACTGGAAATGCTTTCCAATAATCTTGTACCCATTACCTCTACTATTGTTCGAACGATCAGTGGCAAAGTACTTGTCAGCATCCATATTATTGATTCCTTTAATAATCTTGAATACTTGAATCAGATCCCCTCGTCGTCTGCGCTTTGGTAGGTTAAATAACTTTAGCCCATTTAATCGCTCCTCGTATGATTTGTTCCTTAGTCTGGGTATCATTCTTGTTACTCGTCGCTGCACTCTCTCTAGTTTCTCTATGTTTTACCTGTAATATGGTGACCAGAACTCCACACAGTACTCTAGATGTGGATGAACTAAGGAACTGTACAGGGTAAGAATTATATTTTCAGATTTGAACTCAAGTGATCTATCTGTAAATCCAACTAGTTTGTTACGTTTCTTTATAGCTTCTCTGCATTGTTTACTTGGCTTAAAATCATCTGTTACAATTATTCCTAGATCCTTTTCATGGTTTACATTCATGAGTTGAGAATGATTCATTGCATAATTACATCTTTTATTTTTACTTTCAATATTTATAACTTTGCATTTATCGATATTAAAATTCATTTGCCATTTTTCAGCCCAATTAAGCAATTTATCAAGATCCATTTGAATCAGTATTCTTTGTTCTTTGTTCTGTGGTGTTAGGTTCGGTTAGGTTAGGTTGTGAGTATTGTCCCATGTGATATATATATATATATATATATATATATATATATATATATATATATATATATATATTTAATGGAATCAAATGCAAGAAACCCGCAAATTGTTCCCTACAAGAAAAAAATTAAAAGATCAGAGAGAGCCAAATACAACAGCTGTTCATCTCAAGATGTTTGGACATATTGCGTTAAAAAAAAAAAGAAAATCGTAGGCAGTAAGAAATGCAGAACGAGGAAGATAGTTCCAGAGTTGGCCTGTTGTGTACATGAAGGACTGGGAGTAACGGTTAACTCTTGCATTAAGGAGTTGGACCGAAAAGGGATGAGAAAATCCTGTTAGATGGATGCTACACGCTCGCCGTAATGGTGGGGGGATGCAAGCAGACAGTTCAGAGAAGCCGTGACCATTGAAGTACCGATAGAAAAAAGGCAAAGATGCAACAGTGCGGAGAAGAGATAGAGGTTGAAGGGAGCTAATAAGAGGAGGAGAGTTAATGAGACGAGAAGCCTTTGACTCCATCGTGTTGAGCAGAGCCTTCCCACACTTGAGAGTGAAACTGTACACAGAGGCGAATAAAACTCATGTCTGAAGTTAACAACTGTGGAGAGGTAAAGCAGGCACGGAGTGGGCTGAGGATGCCCACTGTCTCGGAAGCAGATTTTACAAGAGAGGCAATATGATCTTTCCAAGATAAATCCCCAGAGAATAAAACCGCAAGTATGTTCAAAGGTGATGCAGGATTGAGTTGATTATTGTCAAAAGTCAGGATACTCCTGTTCTAGATTTTGACGGGTCGAAAGATGTATGACCTGAGTTTTTGATGCACTGAAAACAAGATTACTTTTACACCAATCAGAGATGAGCCAAGTCAAATATTAAGTGTGCCATTGTCTCATCCCTTGTTTGTTGAAGTAACTACTGAGATAGATTTAGTGGGAAGCAGATGGAAAGACGAAGAGTGGAGTCATCTGCGAATGAGAGAATAGGGTTAGCTGTACACCTTAGAAGGTCATTGGTGAACAGAGGGAAGAGACTTAATGACAGGAGAGAGACCTGAGGAAGACCAATATTAATAGCCCTAGGAGAAGAAGCGTTAGGAGAAACACACTGAGGTGGTTTGGCCATGTGGAGAGAATGTAGAGTGAGAGACTGATGAGGAAAGTGTATGTGAGTGAGGTGGAAGGGGGAGAGAGAGAGAGTGAGGCCAAGAATGAGATGGAGGGATGGAGTGGAGAGGTATATGAGAGAAGGGGGGTGAGCTGGTAGCAGGGCAGTGAAATGGCGGGGGACAGGGTGACATGGAAGCGATTTGTTTACGGCCACCCCTTACAGGATTAAGGCGTCTGGCAATAGATAGATAGCTAGAGAAGAACAATGACCGTCTACAACAGCAATTATAGAACAACAAAACTGGAAGCTAGAGGTGAAGGCACAGATAGAAGGATAGAAACCGTAGGAAGGCAGTATGGAAATTAAGGATTTATGCTAGACTCGATCGAAAGCCATTGAGATGCCAAGACAGTGTCAAAGCTTACACCAAGTTCCGAAAGGCAGGAATCTGAAAGGAAGGTGCGGAATCCACACCGATGATCGAAGAGAAGTTTATTATAGGAATGGTGCTTAATTTTTATTACTAAGAATAGATTAAAAAATCTCTGGAAACAGAGGATGCTAAAACGATTGTGCAATACTTAGAGGGCTAGGAATGGTCACCCTGCTTTGGGACAGGCTGAATGAGGGCAACCTTCCAGCAAGAAAGGTACAACTTGATAGGCAAAAGAGTTTACGTGGGCAGGGTGTAAGCATGGAAGCTCAGTTCTTGAGGATAACTGGAGGGAGCCCATCAGGCATCAGGCCCATATGCCTTGTTAGTATTGAGGTCAGTGGTGGCAGAAAACACATGAAGAAATTTTAACGTCAGCCAAGAGGAAATAAAAGGGTGGAAGTGATGGAGGAAAAACCCGGAATCGTCTAAGGTGGAATATGAGAAAGTCTGAGTGAAGAGTTCTGCTTTATCAGTAGAAGAAACAGCTACAGAGTCATCATGGTGGAAAAGAACAGGGGAGGATGATGAAGTAAAGTTGTTGAAAAGGTTTTTGGCAAGTTGCCAGACGGAGCATTTAGTATGAATGAAATTATTTTTAGCAGAATGAAGAACAGACTTAGCACGAATCCGGACAGAAACATAAAAGAGATGAGATTCAGGGGTAGATGGGTCCAGTACTTTTCGAAGGCCCTTTCCTTGTTATAGACAACATTAGAACAAGCGTGATTAAACCAAGTTTTATTCTGCAGTAGTCACAGAATAAGGGAAAGGAATATGTGCTTCTATGCTCGAGAGATTAACCTCCAAATGTGTGAAGCATACTCGGATGGCTCTCTGCCATGGAAACAATAATCTTTCCATGGAAAATCAAAGAAGTACTGCCTGAAGGCCTCCCAGTAAGCAGTTCCAAACTGCCAAAGCCGCTGCTTCTTGGGATGGTCCACCGGCCTTGCTGAAGCGATAGGACAGGTTAAGGTGATAAGGTTGTAATCGGAGGAGCCCAATGGAAGAAAAGATTAACAGCATAAGTAGAAGGAATAGTTGTAAGGAGTAAGTCAAGTATGTTGGAACTCTCTCCAAGGCAGTTAGCAATACGGATAGCGTATTGTACAAGCTGGTCTAGGTCATTAAGGATAGAAAAGATGTAGGCTTGTTCATCAGGTGGATCAGTGAAAGGCGAGGGGAGCCAAAGGTGTTGGTGAACAACGAAATCACCTAGAATGTAGACTTCACAGAAAAGAGAAATTTATAGGATGCGTTCCGTCTTAGAAGTAAAATAGTCAAGTAATTTTTCATAGTTAGTAGATGTAGGGGAAAAGTAAAGAACACAGATATATTTAGTCAGAGAATGACAGGATAGCCGAAACCAGAGAGTTTAGAATTCAGAAGCTTCAAGTCCAGAAACACGAGGACAAGATATCTTGTTGTTACTATGTAACAGCCACCTTTGGCCTTTAGTGAATATAGAGAAGTAGAAGGATACAGAGAAGGATTTGCTATCAGTCGCTTTACACAGCCGAGTCTCATAAAGGAAGAGAAGGAGAAGATTAGAGGAAGAGAGATGATGTTCAACAAAGAGAATAATTAAAGGACAGACCGTGAATGTTGCAGAAATGAAGAGGTGAAGCAGACAGTGGTTTCAAGCATCTCTCTTTGTCGTTACCGAGAGAGGGGCAATTAGTGTGAGCTTTTATGGTCCCCCCGCCCATCCCCCGGAGACGCCGAAGCTCGGTGTTGAGATGCTTTTTTTTTTTTTTCCTTTTTTTTTTTAATGGAAGTATGATGTGTAATGAGCATGTAGTTTGGTGTTGACAGTTGGAGGAAATTGTATAGGAGAGTATGCTGGTCTACTCTCTGTGTTACTGAAACACCGAAAACGTTCCTCAAAGGGAGGTGGTCAGAAGCTAGTCCCGAAGGCTGATGAAACGGGAGCTCCAGCTCTCCCTATCGTCAGTTTTCCATCCACTTTGGAAGTACTGCCATGTTCGACTGGTGCTACAGTCTACTCACTGCTTGGATTAACCCCATTTTTCTCCTCGGCATCTGAGTCTTCGTATCAGCTTTTCATAAATGATACAGGCTGCACAGAACATGTCAGTATTCTGTTATATGATGATAATAGACACATACCGGTAACAAAGTCTGCAACGTTAGCAAAGGATATTAGTATCACTATTATCATCCATTTCAAGCTCGGAGCAACTCTAGTGTTGTATTTCGGCTAATGTCAGTCCCATTTATTCAACTGAGAGCTGGAACTAGAGCGTAAGCGTGTTGGTACTGTGTTGTCTGTTATCGATGTCTGTTTAATATTCACACAGTTTGCATCAGGAACGTACTAGAGTGTACCAAAGTGTAATTCGCTTAATAAATCATAGACGAAGGGATGTTACGAAATGAAAGGGATGTTACGAAGTTACGAAATGGAAGGGATATAACGATATGGAAAGGGAGTAACGAAATGAAAGGGATGTTGAGAAATGGATGAGATGATGCGAAATAGAAGGGGTGCTACGAAATAGAAGAGATGATGCAAATTGGGAAGGGTGTTACGAAACGAAAGGGTTGGTGGGAATTGGAAGGGGTGTTACGAAACCTGTTAAGCCGTGAGGAATACGTCCCCTTGTGCGGGCGTGGCCTCCTGGGGTTACGACCGTGGTAAGTGGGGCGGGCGAGGCGCTGCTGAGTTAAGGTTCCTCCACGACCAAAGTAAAAGTGTGGATCTACTCATGAAAATAAAATTCCAAGTGAAAGTTTGGAACGTTACGCCATAACTTTATAGGTCATTTTCTCTCTCTTCGCAGAATATAGAACTACTGCTTAAAAACTGAGGAAACTTGTTAAGACTTAAACATTTCTCAGCCAAATCTCATTTTAATATGAACTTCCACAGATTCTTGATGTTAGCAAAACACAATAAAAAGTCTTTGTCTTGGGACACTGATACCCAAACTTAGTCCACTTTTTCTTTGTTGGTTTGCCTTCTACTACTTATATTCCCCTGATATTGCAGGATGTGTGCTAGTGGACATAAGTAGCGAACAGTTCCCTGTAATATGCAATTTAAACCCTGCCTAATACTGCAATCTCCTTATCGTGGATATTGAACTGCTAAAACGAGATTAGCACTACTAAATGATACTAGTTATGAGAATGTGCTATGGAAAATATGTAGCTACAGCCAAAGTACTGTGCTGTTCTTGTAGTGAGATACAGAAAATAATGCTACAAAAAGACGAAATTCACCTCTAAGCTAAGGAAGTCTAATTATGCAACCTTTCCCTTACTAGTTCATTATTTTGTTCGAGGGCACCTCTGTGAAAGGCCCTACTGTAATTTTTTTTTCTTTTTTCTGGGGCGGGGGATCGCCATGTGCTTCAGTTCAGTAGAATTTGGCAGCTTTTGCGAAGCCCCATACTACGACCTTGTAGCTCGTGCATCACGTCCGTAGACTTTAATGACTAAAAAAACCCTATAGTAGGATCCGGAAGCTCCCGTTTCTATCTAGTACTTTTGTGGTTGATAAATATTCTCGTCATTGATTAATTATGCATACTATGCCCGTATAAATATGCTATAATAAAACAGAACAGCCTACGGATTAAGCAGCTAAGAAAAAATGTTTGAGAACTCCTCACGCAACGAGGATATGATTGTATGGGCCATATGCTTAAAAATAACATCACAAAGAAATCGTGACCTTGTGTTCTAACGGACATTTATGGCACGACGGTGGTTATTACATTTCTTTAGCCTACATCCCACATTACACAACGAGGTCAGAAATGAGGCTGGGAGGTCAGGCATACTCTGTTATAGTCACGTTCTTCAGAAATTGTCGTGAAAGCAGTGGGCATCTGTCATCCGCTTCATGTTTTCAGTTTAAAGCTGATGGACCAACGAGACCCAATTTTCTAACTTTCATTATCTCATCTATCACTCTTTGGACATCATCATCATTATCATCATCATCATCATCATCATCATCATCATCATCATCATCATCATCATCCTCTCTCTCTCTCTCTCTCTCTCTCTCTCTCTCACACACACACACACACACACACACACACACACACACACACACACTCGTGCGCATTTCTCTGTTCTCATTTTACATTACATTTCTCCTCAGTTCATTATTAACCCCGTCAGGATATGTTTTTTCTTTTAATTTTGGTTCCCAGTTGATGCTATTATTCAGCTCATGAAAGACCTCTCTTGAAGATGTGATTAGAAATACAGAAAATTCCATGAAGTCCGTAACTATAGTAGAAAAGAGTTCGTACTCCTTCCCCTCTCTGTAGCAACTTGCAAATCATCATGGTGGAACTTGGTACCAGCGTGGGTAGGGTGGTGGGTGGCTGGAACGAGTGGGAGAGTGGGCGGGTTGATGGGTCTGTTGTTCAGCGTGGGTGGATAGGTGTGGTGGGTAGGGTGGGTGGATGGGTTTAGTGGGGTAGGGTGAGGTGGGGCTCTCAAGGTGGGTGGGAGGACAGGGTGAGTGAGTGGGTGTCTGGGTAGGCAGGGTGAACAGGGTAGATGGGTGGCTGGATAAATGGTTATTGGGTAAATAGGTCTATGGTGATTATGTTCATGTGGAGAATAGTTTCATGCTGTGAACAGATACATGTGGGAAAACAGGTCCAAGGGGAATACTTATATCCCTATAGAACTGAACCCAAGTAGGAACACAGATCCAGTGGGAAAAAACAGGTTTATCTATCTATTGCCAGACGCCTCAATCCCGTTTGGGGTGGCCACAAACAAATCGCCTTCAAGTCGCCCTGTCCCCCGCCATTTCATTGCCCTGCTCCCAACTCACACCCTCCTCTATCATATACCTCTCCACCCAATCCCTCCATCTCATCCTCGGCCTCCCCCTCCCTCTTTCCCCCTCCATCTCACTCACATACACTCTCTTCGTCAGTCTTTCACCCTCCATCCTCTCCACATGGCCAAACCACCTCAGTGTGTTCCTCATAACACTTCCTATCACATCCACATCAACAACACAACGCTCCTTTATATCCTCATTCGTCAGCCTGTCTCTCCATGTGACTCCACAGGCTTCTCTTAAATAACTCATTTCCACTGCTCTCACTCTTGACTTGTGTCCTTCCAACAACGTCCAAGGTTCACTTGCGTACGTTAGAGTTGGTATCACAATACTGTCATGTAGTAACTTTTTCACTTCCATGCTCACTTCCCTGTTTCTTATCACTGCTTTCAAAGAACCAGCAACCTTTCTTCCCTGCTGTACCCTTTCAAGCACTTCACCCTCCAAACCTCCATCCTTACTCATCACACTACCCAAGTACTTAAACGTACTCACATTTTCCAATTCCTCACAATCCAACCTCGCTGTACATTCACTGACTTCACCTCTCTCAAAGACCATCACTTTACTCTTCCCTACATTCACCTTTAGATTCCGTTTCTTACACACTCTCTCAAACTCATCCACCAAGCCTTGCAGCTCCCCTTCGTCTTCACTCAACAACACAGTATCATCTGCAAACAACAGTACAGGGAGTTTCCAAACACTATCCTCTCTCACCAGGGCCACTCCAACATCCACTACCCTACCTTGTACCTCTTTTATTACCCCATCCATGTACAGATTGAACAACCATGGAGACATGACACATCCCTGTTTCAAACCAACTTTCAAAGAGAAAAATTCACTTAGTTCACCATCCACACGCACTGCAGCCTTCGCACCATCGTACATACTCTTCACAGCATTCAATAACTTCCCATCTACTCCATATATTCTTAACACTTTCCATAATCCTTGTCTATCCACCCTGTCATATGCTTTCTCCAAATCCATGAAAGCCGCATACAACTTCTTTCCCTTCTCTAGAAACTTTTCCACTAAAGATCTAAGAATGAATATTTGATCTACACAACCTCTTCCCTTCCTAAAGCCTCCCTGTTCTTCTCCAACTAATTTCTCTGTTCTTTCTCTAACACTGTCAATAAGTATCCTACCATACACTTTTCCTATTATACTAAGAAGACAAATGCCCCTATGATTACCACACACTTCTTTTTCCCCTTTTCCTTTGTACAAGGGAATAATTATACCTGACTTCCAATCCTCTGGGACTCTACCTTCCTCCCAGGCCAATCTGCACATCTTCCACATCCATTCTACTACTATCTCTCCCCGATGCTTCAGCATTTCACCACACACTCCATCAATTCCTGGGGCTTTCCCCGATTTAACTTTCTTCATTGCTTCCACAACTTCTATCCTACTGATTTCTTCCTGTCTTCTCACCTCCCTCCTTCTCCCAGCCATTCCCCAGCCACTTATACTAGCATTACTTCCATCCTCTACGTTCAACAATTCCTTAAAATGTTCTCTCCATCTGCTCACTTTTTCTCCCTTCTCCACTAATAATCTACCATTTTTATCTTTCACTCCCCTGCTAACTTCACTTCCACCCTGTCTTACTCTTTTCACCTCTCTCCAGAACATTTTCTTACAGTTCCTCCACTTTACACTAAAATTCCTTCCAAATTCCTCATCCACTCTCTTCTTACTCTTTCTTACTAATCTTTTCACCTCTCTCTTTCTTTCTACATATAACTCTCTCTTCCGCCTCTCAACTTCTTCCACGCCCCTATTTCTCATCCATTCATTGTATGCTTTCTTCTTTTGTGCCACAGCCTGTTTCACCTCTTCAGTCCACCTCGCTGTTCCTTGCACCCCCCTCCGTCTTCTCTTCCTTCCACACACCACATCACATGCTGCACATATTTCTTCTGTAAATATCCTACACACACCTTCCACATCTCCCATCTGCTCCAGTTCATATTTGCCCAATCGTTCCTCCACTTCTCTCTTATACTCTGCCTTTTTCTCATCCTCTTGTAACCTTTCCACTCTCCTTGCAACTACTCCTTCCTCTCGTCTTTCACTTCTTCTATTCCTCCATCTTACTGGAATTCTAATTCTGGCCACCACCAAGTAGTGGTCAGAAAGTCCACTCCCCCAACCTCTATAAACTCTTGCATCCATTACACATCTTCGCATCCTTTCATCCACACACACATAATCAATCATTGCCTTCCTTTCATTCAGTTCACCACCCACCCTTCTCATCACTCGCCATGTATACCTGTGGATCATTTTATGCCTGAAGAGGGTATTGGCTATCACCAACCCCCTCCCAGCACAAATGTCCACTAACGCACTCCCATTCTCAATTATCTCAGCAGGCACACCCCACTCACCAACTATTCCATCCACCTTCACATTCCCAACTTTACCATTCATATCACCAATCAAAAACACTCTCTCATTCCTTCCAAACTTTACCATGCACACTTCTACATTTGTCCAGAACTCTTCTCTCACTCTTCTAGCACGATCTTGCGTTGGCGCATACACACACACAATCGCCCAGATTTGTATTCCAACTTTCAACTTAACCCCCACAATCCTTGACCCAACTGATCCATACTGTCTTATGCTCCTCTTCCATCTTTTACTCACAACTATACATACTCCTTCCTTTGCCCTCTCATTCTCACCTACTCCTGCACATATACCCCATCCATACTTCCATTCTCTCACACTTTCTCCTCTCCATTTTGTTTCAGTAATTCCACATACATCCACTTTTGCACCCTCAAGCACCTGGGCAATCTCTCTCTCTTTCACCTCATCATTCGCTCACCTTACATTCCAAGTTCCAATTACCATGTTCTTTGTCCGGTCCTTGGTCGTCATCGTTTGGTCAGTCCTTGTCCGAGGCTTGTTGTTTGTTTTTTTAGTTAGTTGTTTTCCGGGGAGGGGCACTAACCCTCCGCCAACCCTTTTAGTCGCCTTTTATGACAAGCAGGGATACTGGGGGAGTATTCTTGAAAAAAAAAACAACCCCCAGGGGGTCCATATGGGGAAATATATCCATGAGAGATAAAAGTCTACGTGTGAATTTGAGTTCTCCCATTGGGAAAAATATGTCAGTAAGAGAAAATTTGTCCATAGGGTAATAACATGGAGAAAATAGTTCCAAAGGGGGAAATAGGTCCATGGGGAAAATATGTCTGTGGGGAAAATAGCCTGTGGGGAAAATTAAATCCATAGTAAAACTAGGTGGAAAAGGAATATATGCTCTTACCAAAAACTGGTTTATGAGGAAAACAGGCCTAATGGGAAAATGAGTCAATGAATGAAACTTTGTCAAGGCACGAACACGTTCCTAGAGGAAAACAGGTGAGTGTGGGATGGTACTTGAGAGGTGTAGCCACAGATGGGTTTATGTGCTGGTCATAGTATAAATTTCCTTCTTTTTGTTTCCACATCATAGTGTGGATGCCATACCAGAAGAGCTTACTAGCACTAGTCATACTAAAAACCCTACCCCCACTTAAGTTATAAGCCAGCCAGGATGGATATGTTGGCTGTTTCCCTCCCCCCTCCCCCCCCACACATCTCTCGATACCCTTTGTGTTAGAACCGTTGCCAGAAAATGTAGTGAACAAAGACAGCACAGAGAACAATTGCAAGGTCACCTAATCCTCCACCTCTCCCGAGACCTGATTGAGCTAGAGCCCCAGGTGGAAAAGGTAGAGGCCCTTGAGAGGTAGAGATTTTAATGGCACGTAGAAGGTTGGCTAAACCACCTCATCCCCACCTCTCCTTAAACCCTCTTAAGCCCCAGCCCCAACAGGAAAACTTGGTGGGGGCCCTTCGGGGATGGAGGCGGACCAGCTCATTTACATCCCCGTAATGAGCAGGCTTGAGCACTGCTTAGATTAAGAAGGGCCATACTAGGAGGGCCCATAAGCAGCAGTCAGACTACACAAACTCCCTCAGTCACTGCAGGAGCATGACAGCCTGTCTCGGTACCGGTCCCAAGTTCCAACACTGCAGTATATAGTGTTGAACCAATGCACCATCCCAAGCCAGGATAAATGGGGAGGGTTGGCGCCGGGAATGGAATCCATCCATACAACTGGCCAAAAGGAAAATGACAAATCAGACCAGGATAGTCTTGGAGGCGCAGGACAAAGCTTTATGACGTACCTTGGCCAAACACATCGATCTCTTATAAAAGTGGGAAAAGTTGGAAGATAAAGAAGTGGACAGGTCAGTGACCAGGGACAGTGGGCAGAATCAGTGGCCGGGACATTGAATATGCACAGTGGACAAGAAGAGTGAACAGGTAATTAACAATGAACAATAGACAGCAAGAGCAGACAGGAAGAGTACAAAGCAACAATGGACAGGAGCAGTGAAAGGAATGGCAAATAAAAAAGAAGACAGGAAGTATGGACGTGAAAAGTGCAATGAACAGAAACAGGACAGTGGAAATGAACAGTGGATAGGAATAGGACAGTGGGCGGAGCAGGAGAGAAAACAGGAACAAGAAAATGGGCACGAACAGGAGAGTAGGCAGGTACAGGGAAGTAGATGGGGATAGAAAAGTAGGCAGGAGCAGGAGAGTGGAAAGGAAAAGGAGAGTGAGCAGGAAGAGGAGACTGGGCAGGAACAGGAGAATAGAATTGAGAGTGGAAGGGCGATCAGACAGAAAAGGAGAGTGCGCAGATTCTCACCTAGTTGCATACATTAAGAAATTTCAGAACTTTATACTTTAGAGAAGGGGTCAGCAACCTTTTCAGTGCGAGGGCCAGAGCAAGCTTCTAGGAGTAGCCTGGGGGCTGGAGTGCCAAAGAGAATCCAAAAGTGAGTGTACAAAAACAGTATAGAAAAGCAAGCAAACCAGTGACTAGATTACAAGAAATTTATTGAAATACATGCAAATCAGTGACTGCAGAAAACAGTTTGTGACAATATACAAAAATTTTATAGAAAAGCAGGCAAACCAGTGACTAGATTACAAGAAATTTATTGAAAAACATGCAAATCATTGACTGCCGAAAACAGTTTGACAATGGCCTCCTTCCTCTCGGCAGCAGACATTGATGCAAAGCTCGATGCTTGGTGCTGTGTCTCCCAGTGGCGGCGCACGTTATACTCTTTGAGGACAGCCACGGTCTTCAAGCAAATGAGGCACTGGGCATGTCCAAAGCATTCAGTGAAAAAGTAGTTCTCCCACTCAGGGTTGAAGGCCTAACACTCGAGGTCCACTTTCCTCTTCTTAACAATTGCAGACATGATGACTGGCTAAAAAGAAAGAAAAATAAAGAATAAGCACAAAGTGCGAAATAATGATCCACATGTTAGACACCATTACATGCAAGACTTTTACATAGTAAAAAAAAAAAAATGCATACAATAATTAAAATTACGATACAGACGTCCACACAGTATTTTGTGACATAGTGTTACGTCCCTGTGTTGGGCGTGGGAGTGCGTGTGTTTGAATGGGCGTGTTTGAGTGTGCGCGCATGTGTTTGAGTAAGGCTCAGTAAGCCATTGTCTGATTTGGGTGGGCGGGCGGGACAGGACCTACCAATACGAGTAACTAGTGAGTGTGAATGTTGTTGTGAGCTTGGAGGCTGGGTGAAGTGGGTGAATGAAGAGAGAGTTAGAGAGAGAGAGAGAGAGAGAGAGAGAGAGAGTAGCAGCAAGAAATGCACTTTATATTATCCACATTCCCTAATGATAAAAGTACATTTCAAACTAAGAAAGTTTGATGCATACCTCTTCTCAGTACGAACTCCTACGCCTCGGAGACTGGCCACTGGCATGACCGTTACTGACTGGTGAGGGAAGGCTGCTCATGGAACGTCACATGTAATGCAGAGTTGCCAGATGCCACGATAGTGGCCAGTCCCACGTCGGCGCCTCTCAACATGATCGCGTGTTGCCATGTAGTCATTTTCTCCCTGGCGATTTTCCATGGTGCTTCTGTGGTAAAGATCTCAGTCATGCAAATTTGCCCCGCGCTTCCCGCCGCGATCACGTCGCGAGGCGCCGACTTATTCATTTAGTTGGCTAGGCTGTTGCGGGCCGGATTGTTATATAAATATCAAGCAGTGTGACAGGCCATGAGTTCGGACTCTGCGGGCCGGAGGTTGCCGACCTCTGCTTTAGAGGAAGAATCCTTGCAGGGAATGGATTCAGTCGGTTTTGATCTCTTATATACGTGGTTCCTTGCCGCTACATGACTGGAGTTCATCCCTACCTACATTGTGTAATGACAGAGTTTATGAGTGCATGCATCTGTGTTAATACTGCGTGCTTGGCGACCGACATATGTCTGATACAGAAGCAAATGACAGTTAAAGCTTATTAGGGAAAATGAACAAAAGAGTAACATGTACTGATTATCTGTCTGTCACGCCTTTCTCGTAAACATCAAATCTAAGAGAGAGTGGTTAGCAACTTCACAGTCATCTACATATTATCGTTGTCCGCTAGCACTAAGTTCAGTGCAGTAAGCACCATTACATCGATAATCAGCTATTTACGTCGCCTGATGATTTCTTTCTTCTACTTTGAATCTCAAAATTAAGACGTTTAGAGATGATTGTTCAGTGAAGTACACAGTTCTATGATTGAGTGTAGTTTCATCTCTTGATTTTTCGGGATCTCTTTGGCCTTCTTCAATTGAAAGTTGAACACACACACACACACACACACACACACACACACACACACATATATCTATATCTATCTATCTATCTATCTATCTATATATATATATATATATATATATATATATATATACAGAGAGAGAGAGAATGAGAGGTTGTCGATGTTGGTAGGTTTTTCCTTACAAGCCAACTCCTTCTCAAGTGTTATACTTATTTCTTACTCTAAAAAATGTTTCTACCAGATTCTGCCGATATTCTAGGGTTTTGTAGGGAATTTTTTACCTGTTTCTGATCTGTCTGGTCAGATCTTGATCTGCCACCGTTACCGTGTAATCTGGTACTACTTTTATTAGGACTGGGGCGTTGACAAATAAACTTGCAACTCCACTGGTCGTGTCCAGTAAGTAGGCTGGTATGAAAAATAAAGAGCTGCCAAAGGGTTATTGAGTTTTTAGTTATCAGCCATCTAATGTAATAGCTGGAGTTCGTTTGCCATGGTTGGAAGTCCACCTGGCTAGATAGCCATAAGAGATGCTCAAGGAAGGTATGCCCCTGTCCATAGGCTAGTGGTGAGTCCTTCTCTGACTTGCTACAACCACCAGTATTACAAAGAAAAAAATGTATTAACTGGTTTCTGTTGGCCCCAATTGCCGAGAGGTTCATTTTGACGTGCTGGCAGGGTAGGGATATCGTCTCAACCATGTCAGGAGCCTTGTCGGACGGTCATCAGTTATGAAAATTGTAATATAAAGCCTAAGGGACCCTAGAAGTCGGACTGGGGGGAGGGGAGTAGCACCCATCCTGTTTTTAACGGCCATTGCGGTGATAACTAAGGCATATGTGCCCTAAGTTTCGTACGTAGCTATAACTTTCGAAAGACACTTTGGGTGGGTGCTTCAAATGTTGTGCTCCTCTTGAAGGATAGTGCCACCTTTTGTTGTCACGAGAGGAGTTGAAATGACTGGATGTTGGTATTGCTGAGTTCCATGACACCAGGTGGCCTAGCCATGATATGATTAGAAGCAATGATTGCACTTACTACTGATCTGGCTGTAGCAATGGGGCACATGTTTGGGGCGTCGCTGTGCTATTTTCTTTGTCTTTTTTTATTATTATGTGTCCGACTCTAAGCATAGACTTTACAGCCTGTTCCCGAGGCCCAGTAACCCTCCTACATACCATACACCTCCACATGTCTCTTCTGTAGGAGAGTTACTCCGGTGCACGAGTATACAGTGCTTGTAAGGCAAAAGTGTATTTCGGCTTTATCTCTCATATAGTTGTGTTTGCACTGAGCTCTATGACATGCACTGGCTTACTCATGGGTAGAACCGCGTAGTTTTGAGTCCGCTGCCAGGGTGGCACTGATGTAGTGGTAGCCATGTTTAGCACCTCGCCTGAGGCCCGCGCCTTTTAAAATCAGCTGATGAGTCCAGAAAATATAGTGCCATGGTCCACTGTGCAGTTACACATGAAAAAATTGGCACAGCAATTCATCGAAGACAGATGGCATTAGATTTCACATGTAAGAAATATATCTTGATGTTAATTCTACAAGATTACTGGATACGTTAAATGGCCCAGGAAAAGATTCTTCCTTCTCAAGAAACACTGGTATCAGCATCTAAAGGCTATAGTTATTTGAACACTGTTATTGGCAAGAGAGACTAGGGAGGCCTCCTCTTTTCAAGTGAGAGTGTAGTTAAAGTTAGTCATGAGACCAAGAAATGCTTTCAAACTTAGCAAAAAAAAAAAAAAAAAAATTAAATAAAAGAAGAACTTAAAACATCAGCCAATGCCACTAGTTATTTCCACAGCTGTGTTAGACATCATCTCGCACAGTGTTACTATTCAGAGAATATTTGATTGTCTAAACACCCATATGTTTGACACCTCCATTGAGGACAAACATCTTCACAGATTAATAAAACTGGTATCAAAGTGCAATAGTATTATTAAGGTACATCACATTACGAAATTTGTCACAGAGGGAGAGATTGGTACTAAAGTAAGACTGCAGCTGGTTAGGTTGATTGTATTAAAAACTCAGTAAGAAATATTTATGAAAGTATATTTATGTATATGAAGAAATGTGTAAGAAGTACTAATAATTGCTAATAGATAATGACAAATTTTTACTGTGTATAATGTGCTTATATATCTGGCGAAATACATTATTTTCATATATGTGTTCTTTCCACCGACTTCGGTTTTATCTATACAGTCATAATTAAATAAACATTAGGTTAAGGCGGTCATAAAGAGAAACGAAAAAAAGTATGTTCTGCAATGGAACAACCTATGACTTTGTTTTATTAGTACTCTTGGCTAAATATATCATATAATTAGCATTGCTGACAAGTAAAATCATAATCTATATATACTCGTACGTTATATATATTTATATATATATATATATATATATATATATATATATATATATATATATTTATATATATATATATATATATATATATATATATGTGTGTGTTGTAGCTGCACGAGGCTTACATGAGGGAGTGTTAGTGCCAACTTCACCTTATGGATGTGAGACTATGGTGTGGCATGAAAATGAAAAGTCAGGAGTAAAAGCAGTGGAGATGGGACTGCTGAGGAATGTGTGCGAGTACAGAGGGTGGGTAGGATACGAAATAATGTGATTCGTGAAAGGTGTGGAATGAGGAAGTCGGTGGACACCAGAATCGAAGAGAGTGTACTGAGATGGTATGGTCACGTGGAGAGAATGGATAATAATAGAGTTGTGAAAAAGGTATATCTGAGCGAATTTGAAGGAGGGAGGAAGCGAGGTACGCCAAGGGAAAGGTGGAGAGATATGGTGGATGAGTGTGTGAGGAAAAGAGGTTTGGAAGTCGGTGAGGCTAGGGAACTGACAAGAGATGGAGCTGGATGGATGAATGTTGTGAGGAAAAGTGCATGATCAGGGATTTTGGCACCCCTTTTTAACGTGGCAGCATCCAGATTGACTCAATCGGATACGTTTTGAACCTACAGAACATGGTGAATGTTTTTGGCGTATCTGATAGAGCCAGGATTCCGGGGACTTGAATGATGAGTGAATGGAAGCGTGACCCATTGGATTGGGCAAATTTGGGCTGTCTGGACATTGCTACTCGTCACCCTACCCTTGGTTGAGAAAGGAGGTCCGGATGATGGTGATGATATATATATATATATATATATATATATATATATATATATATATATATATATATATATATATATATATTCTTCTATTTTGATACATATGTATATCAGCAGGAGGAAAATAGAGACAGCAAGCTAACCATTATGGAGGCAGGTGTTTCAACATGGCGGCCGTAAGTCACAAGGTCGCTGCGGAGATAGCCCTCCATATTACAGGGCTCAGTGTATGTATGCTTCCACTCACGTAAGTGATCTCGAGGAGCAATAGTTTTTCTACACAAATCTCGTCTCAAATATGGAACAGTGGCTCCTCTGGAGTATACTATTGGTCTTAGGTAATATCAGTGCAGTTACAGGCACTGACAGGAATGTGTAGGTCCGTATTGTTTTCGAATGAGGAATGTCAATCTTTCCTTTCCTTTGAATTTCACAAAATTCGACAGTATGATAATTGCATGGTCCGTGTCCCAACTGTGTGCATGCGTGTGTGTGTGTGTGTGTGTGTGTGTGTGTGTGTGTGTGTGTGTGTGTGTGTGTGTGTGTGTGTGTGTGTGTGTGTGTGTGTGTGTGTGTGTGTATGTTTCTGGACTTGGTATTCCAATGCCCAAATGGTTTTTAAGGACATGAATCACATCTAGTTGGAGGACCTTCAAAAGTGCAATGTTTTAAGGAGTGCCAAATTTTTTGCGACTGCTTGCGGACTTGTTGTTGATACTCTGTTTCTGCAAATAAAACAGCAAAGATTTCCCTTGGGCTATCAAACATGGTTCTGTCTTCAGAAAATCAGGGATAGGAAGTCTGCACATGAGTATGCAGTGGTAGCCTGGAATCACCTTAACACGTCATGTCCCGACCGATTTTGCACCTCCGATACCCCCCAATCCTGAGCTATTTTGGATTTTTTTTTTTTTTGGCTAAAACCTCCGCTTTGGTGAGAAACATCGAAAATTCATGAGAAATTGCTCACCTGAGGTTTAATATACTCGATACAGATAGCAGTACCTCCTTACCTTACTGGGTTTTCTATCAGGCTGGCTCCAAAGAAAACGAGTTCTGTGGGAGGGTAACTATTCTACACCACACATAAACGGTATTTATTTATTTATTTAGTATGAATTTATATGTAGTACGAGAGAGTATTGGTTTTCAAACAGTAATCTAGGCATTATAAGCATTGTTTCACTCACTAACTCATCAACAAACCCGACCTTTTTTGGCGACATTACCTGATCATCATTTCTGACTGTTTCTTCCTCTAATGCTATGTAAACTTTGTCCTCCACATTGCCATCGATTGGGGAATCACTCTGGCCCTGAATGTCTTTATTGGCCAGGTCACTGGTAACAGGTGAATTGCCGAGACAAAGGCATGTGGGGGGGGAGGTTATGCGGTGTAAGGCATTGTCCCTGCCTGGCATGTTGTAGAGGAATAGAGGAAGGTGTCCCGCGTATACATACGAATAATAAAGCGCAAAAATTGAAAATTGTGCAAATTATGAACCTTGCAATTGCGCGACGTACCAGTATGTCTACGGGACTAGCTGTGACAAAATGTTGCGACGTACCCATACGTCAATGGGATGCCTCGGGTTAATAAGCTTAGTGGTTTTTAGGTCTCTTTTGAATGCTGGGAATCTCTTCCTCACCTAGACTCAGCTTCCTGAGGCAACTGATAGTAAACCCTTCTCTGTATCCTCCTACTTTTTCTAACCTCACTTCAAAGCCAAAGGTGGCTGTTGTTACGAATGAGGGCAAAGCCTTCGTGAGTCTCTCGTCAAGTAATGGCTTCATCTCACTTATGAGCGGCCCAACCATAATCTCAACAACCACAGAGCCGATCACTGCGCATTTTGCACCATGTGATAGCCCAGTTCTTTAACATTTGTTTTTGACAGGTTTCAGCTCACCCAGGCAGTGCACATGGCAAGTGACACACATGCAGCATGTCGAAAATCTTCAAAAGAGGGCCACAGGCCAGACAGTTTGTCATAAAGGCATAAAACTTGGTAGGTAAATGCTCCAGGCATCCTCGGGGTGTAAGGTGACATTTAAACGCTTTTGGATGTAAATGGCCTCGCTTGTACCTCACCAACAAAAACGTTTTACTGGTCGATATGTGCACAACAATATATCTTGCTCTTGTTTTCCTGAATTTTAATCTTCTGAACTCTCTATTCTCTGGTTTCAGTTATCATACCATTCTCTGAGTAAATATATCTGTGCTGTTTACTTATCCCCTAATTCGTCGACTGTCTTACTTCTAAGGTGGAACTCATCCTATCAATTTCTCCTTTCTCTGAAATCTCCATTCTAGGTGATTTCAGTGTTTACCAACACCTTTGGCTTTCCTTTCAATTCACTGATCCATCTGGTGGACAAGTCTACACCTCCTCTATCCTTAATGATCTAGACCAGCTTGTACAGCACTCTATCCCTGACCACCTAGAAGATAGTTCCGACATGCTTGGCCTCTTCCTTTCAACTAATCTTTCTTCTTATGCTGTTAATCTTGTCTCTCCGTTCAGCTCCTCCGACCACAACCTTATCACCTTAACCCATCCTATTGATCCAGAAAGGCCAGTGGACCCTCCCAAGCAGCGGCAGCTGAGACACTTTGGAGCTGCTGAATGGGATGCCTTCAGGCAGTGCTTCTTGCATTTTCCCTGGAATCATTACTGCTTCCATGGTCGAGAGCCATCTGAGAGTGCCTTGCACTTTACAGAGGTTGTTCTCTCAAGCATGGAAGCATACATTACATTCTCATATCCTGTGGCTAATGGAAAAAAAAAAATGACTGGTTTAATTATGCTTGTTCTAATGCTGTCCAAACAAGGACAAGGCCTTCAAAAGGTACCAGAGCCAACCCATCCTTGAATCTTGTCTCTTTATCGTTTCTGCCCAGAATCATGCTAAGTCTGTTTTTTGCTCTTCTAAAAATAATTTCATCCATACTATGTGCTGTGAACTCCCCAACTCAAATTCTTCCTGCTCCTTCTGCTACCTTTCCAAAAACGTTTCCAGCAATTTTACCTCATCATTCTTCCCTCCTCTTCTCCACTGTGATGGCTCTGTAGCTATTTCTTCTACTGATAAAGCAAAGCTCTTCACTCAGACTTTCTCCTTTGATTCCACCTTAGATGATTCGGGTGATGTTCCTCCCTCACTTCTCCCCTCTGACTTCCTCATGGCTGACAATAAACTTCTTCAGTTGATATATTTCCTGCCATCACTGGCCTGAATACTAACAAGTCATAATGCCTGATAGGGTCTCTCCTGTAGTCCTCATGAACTGAGTTTCTGTGCTTACACCCTGCTTAAGTAAACTATTTTGCCTTTGTCTATCAACTTGTACCTTTCCTTCTTGCTGGAAACTTGCTCCTATTTAACCTATCCCAAAGAAGGGTGGCCATTCCCAGCCCTTTAACTATCGCCCAACTGCATTAACGTCCTGTATTTCAAACGATTTTGAGTCTAATTGTAACATAAAAACTTAAAAGCAACTTTCCTGTCACAGGCTTCTTCCTGATCATTACTATGGGTTCCGCCAGGGATGCTTCACCCGTGATCTTCTCACTTACCTTTTAGACTCCTGGTCATCCTCCTTTTGGGACTTTGGCGAAAGTTTTGCCATTGCACTTGACATCTCAAAGGCTTTCGATCGAGTCTGGCATAAATCATTAATTTACCAATTGTCCTCTTATGTTGTCTATCTTTCTATCTATGCCATCATCTCTAGCTTCCTTTCTGGTCGTTCTATAGCCGCTGTTGTTGATGACGGCCACCATTCTTCCAGAGCTGTCAATAATAGTGTTCCTCAGGGCTCTGTCCTATCACTATTTCTCTTCCGTTTATTCATCATTGACCCTCTAAGCTGCACATCTAACCCAATCCACTGATAAGCTGATGACTCCACCCTTCACCTTTTCATTCATTTATCGCAGCGTCCATCTCAGCAGTTACTTTAAAAAACAAGGGATGCAGCTATGACACACTTTATGTTTGACTTGGCTCATACCTCTAATTGGGGTATACGTTATCTTAATGTTTTCATTGCATCCAAAACTCACTTCTTACATCTTTCAACAAGACAAAATCTTCCACAGGTGTATCCTCTTATTTTTAATAATGTCTAAATCAATCATGCATCATCATTAAACATACTTGTGGTTTCATTCTCTCGGGATTTATCTTTCGAATATCATATTACATTTCTTGTATAATCTACATCCAAGATATTAGCTGTGCTAAACCGACCCCATATCTTCTTTACCCCTGCACAGATGTTGACTTTATACAAAGGTGTATTCACCCCTTGTTTAGAGTACAAGTCTCATGTAGGGGTAGACTCCCCACATACAGTTCTTCTCAAAAAGGTGGAGTCAAGGATTTTTGTCTCATTTACTCTCCTCCTCGTACTGGCTCTCTTCAACCTCTGTCTCTTCATTGCACTGTTGCATCTTTACCTCTTTCCAATTATTACTTCAATGGTCACTGTTCCTATGAACTGTCTGCTTGCATTCCTCCACCACTATGGCAGGTGCATAGCACCCGTCAAGTAACGAACTGTCATCCTTTTCTTTCCAACTCTCTAATGCAACAATTAACCGTTACTCCTAGTCTTTCATGGATGCAACAGGTAAATTGTGGGACTGTCTCCCTCTGTCTGTATTTCCTGCTGCCTATGATCTCCAGTGTTTGAAACACAGTGTGTCCAGGCATCTCGAAATTAACAAATCATGGTTTTTGCTCTCTATAATCTTGTTATTGTTTTATTTCTTGGAGAGAACAATCTTGCGGGTTCCTGGCCTTTCATTCCTTCTTTCCTGCATTGACAAAAGTATGTTACTTTACGGTAACTGATTAATTAACACAGTGTAGAGGTGTGCCTTACCAAGAACGCGACTTCACATGCCAGATTGGCTGGGTATTGGGAACTGCATAGGCATGTGTTTAGTTGGGTATAGGATTTCACTGAGATGTGACAAAAGAGGTATATCTGGAAAACCGCAAAGGAGTGAGGGAGTCGCTGTCATGTGTATAATCTTCGATCTGTTAATTGATCCCCAGAGACAATCTACTGCAGGTTCAGCTTCATGGTAAATTATTTTAGAGAAGCATTTGCATGGCCAGTGCCGGAGACAGGTAAATACAGGACTTTGGGGGCTCAAAATTTTCAGCAGTTGCATATAGTAAAACCTTCTGGTGGACAGTTTCACTGGCTAATGCGCAGCCGCTGGCTGGACTGCCAGTAAATAAGATGATAGTTGGCTGGACGGTTGGTGTTTGTGGCATTCTAGTGGAACAAATCAAGGGCGAGGGCACAGGCACGATTCAGAGATTGCATACAGTCAAGGAAATAGTTTGGCTGAATGGTACTGTTCCATCTGAGTTGATAATGGGTGTGGTCATCCTGTTTTACTAAGGACAGAAGGGTCCAGTGACTGCAGCACTTACTGTCGTATTACAGTGCTCAGTTTGTCAGGCACGAATCGTGTGCAAGTGCATTTGATGTGAGTCCAGGACCATTTGCTAAAGTCTCAGAGGCCTTAGCAATCCACATTCACACTCACAAATACTACAGTAGAACGTGAAATGGTTCTCGTGAAGCACAGCCGTAAGTAAATCAGAAAACGCTATCGGAATTCTGGCAGTTCCCTTGCGACATCAGGAATTTATCCAGCTTATAGCTGACTTGGATTCCGACATGGAGAGAGCTGTAAAGTGTGAAGGGAGCGAAAACATTCAGCACAAGCATTATTTGCTACTGAATTCATTGTGGAGTATTATTTGACAACCTTATAATTCTATCTATTGCCAGACGCATTAATCCCTTACATGGGGTGGCCAAAAACAAATCGCCTCCACGTCACTCTGTCCCTCGCCATTTCACTGTCCTGCTCCCAGTTCACCCCCCCCTCTCTCATATACCTCTCCACTCCACCCCTCCATCTCATCCATGGTCTTCCTCTCCCTTTCTCCCCCTCCACCTCACTCACATACACTCTCCTCCACAGTCTCTCACTCTCCATCCTCTCCACATGGCCAGACCACCTCAGTGTGTTTCTCCTAATGCTTCCTATCACATCCACATCCACACTACAACGCTCCTTCACATCCTCATTTGTCAGTTTGTCTCTCCATATGACTCCACAGGCACCTCTCAAATAACTCATTTCCACTGCTCTCACACTCGACCTGTGTCCCTCCAACAACGTCCAAGTTTCACTTCCATACGTCAGAGTTGGTATTGTAATACTGTCATGTAATAACTTTTTCACTTCCATGCTCAGTTCCCTGTTTCTTATCACTGCCTTCAAGGAGCCAGCAACCTTTCTTCCTTGTAACCTTTCAAGCACATCACCCTCCAAACTTCCATCCTTACTCTTCACACTATCCAAGTACTTAACGTACTCACATTTTCCATTTCCTCATCATCCAACCTCACTGTACATTCACTGACTTCACCTCTCTCGAAGACCATAACTTTACTCTTCGCTACATTGACCTTTAAATTCTGTTTCGTACACACTCTCCCAAACTCAACCACCAAGTCTTTCAGCTCCCCTTCGTCTTCACTTAACAACACAGTATCACCTGCAAACAACGATACACGGAGTTTCCAAACACTGCCCTCTATCATTAGGGTCACTCCAACATCAACTGCCCTACCTTGTATCTCTTTAATAACCCCATCCATATACAAACTGAACAACCATGGCGACATGACACGTCCTTGTTTCAACCCAACCTTCAAATAGAAAAACTCACTCAGTTCACCAAACACATGCACTGCAACCTTAGCACCCTCATACATACTCTTCACAGTATTCAACAACTTCCCATCTACTCCATATATTCTTAATACTTTCCACAATCCTTGTCTATCCATCGTGTCATATGCTTTCTCCAAATCCATGAAGGCCGCATACAACTTCTTTCCCTTCTCTAGAAACTTTTCCACTAAAGATCTGAGAATGAATATCTGATCTACACAATCTCTTCCCTTCCTAAAGCATCCCTGTTCTTCTCCAATTAATTCCTCTGTTATTTCCATAACTCTGTCAATAAGTATCCTACCGTATACTTTTCCTATTACACTAAGAAAACAAATGCCCCTATGATTACCACACACTTCTTTTTCCCCTTTCCCTTTGTACAAGGGAATAATTACACCTGACTTCCAATCCTCCGGGACTTTACCCTCCTCCCAGGCCAATCTGCACATCTTCCACATCCATTCTACCACTATCTCTCCCCCATCCTTCAGCATTTCACCACACACTCCAACAATTCCTGGGGCTTTCCCCATTTTGAGTTTCTTCAGTGCTTCCACAACTTCCCTCCTACTGATTCCTTCTTGTCTTCTCATCTCCCTCCTTCTCCAAGCCATTCCCCAGCCACTTATACTTGCGTTACTTTCATTCTCTATGTTCAATAATTCATTAAAGTATTCTCTCCATCTGCTCACTTTTTCTCCCTTCTCAATTAGTAATCTACCATTTTTATCTTTCACTCCCCTACTAACTTCATTGCCACCCTGCCTGACTCTCTTTACCTCATTCCAGAACATTTTCTTTTATTCCCTGCACTTTACACTCAAATTCCTTCCAAATTCCTCATCCATTCTCTTCCTACTCTTTCTTAATAATCTTTTCACCTCTCTCTTCCTTTCTACATATAACTCTCTCTTCTATCTCTTAACTTCTTCCACGTCCCTATTTCCAATCCATTCATTACATGCTTTCTTCTTTTGTACCACAGCCTGTCTCACCTCTTCATTCCACCATGCTGTTCCATGCACCCCCTTTCGACTTCTCTTCATCCTACACACCACCTCACATACTGCACATATTTCCTCTGTGAATATCTTGCACACACCTTACACGTCCCCCATCTGCTCCAATTCATATTTACCCAATTGTTCCTCTACTTCTCTCTTATATTCTGCCTTTTTCTCATCCTCTTGTAACCTTGTCACTCTCCTTACATCTACTCCTTTCTCCTGTCCTTCCTTTCTTCTATTTCTCCATTTTACTTGGTCCAAGTGGTGGTCAGAAACCACCAAGTGGTGGTCAGAAACTCCACTCCCACAACCTCTGAATGTTCTTGCATCCATTACACATCTTCGCATCCTTTCATCCACACATACATAATCAATCATTGCCTTCCTTTCATTCAGTTCATCATCCACCCTTCTCATCACTCGCCATGTATACCTGTGGATCATTTTGTGCCTGAAGAGGGTATTGGCTATCACCAACCCCCTCCTGGCACAAATGTCCACCTTATAATTACTGTCATTAACACGAGGCATCCCATTGACGTATGGGTATGTCGCAACCTTTTGTCACAGCTAGAGCCATCGACGTACTGGTACGTCACGCAATTGCAAGGTTCATAATTTGCACTATTTTCAATATTTACGCATGATTTTTGGCACGTACACACTGGACACCTTCCTCTACAAGATGCCAGGCAGGGACAATGCCTTACCTTGCATGACCTCCCCCTCCCTCACATGCCATTGTCTCTGCGGTTCACCTGTTACTAGTGACCTGGCCAATAAAGACATTCAGGGCCAGAGTGATTCCCCAATTGATGGGAATGTGGAGGACAAAGTTTACATAGCATTAGAGAAAGAAACAGTCAGAAATGACGGTCAGGTAATGTTGCCAAAAAAGGTCAGGTATATTGATGTGTTAGTGAAACAATGCTTTTATTGCCCATATTACTGTTTGACAACCAATATTTTCTTATACTACTTATAAATTCATACCAAATAAATAAATAAATACCGTTTATGAGTGGTGTGGAATAGTTACCCTTCCATAGAAGTCGTTTTCTTTGGAGCCAGCCTGATAGAAAACCCAGTATGGTAAGGAGTACTGCTACCTGTATCGAGTATTTTAAACCTCAGGTTAGCGATTTCTCTATGAATTTTCAATTTTTCTCACCAAAAGCAGAGGTTTGAGCCAAATTTTTTTTTTTTTTTCCAAAATTGGTCAGGACTAGGGGGAGTCAGTGGTGGAAAATCAGTTAGGACGGGGGGGGTTAAATTTTTATGCCCTTCTGAGTGTGCTCAAGTCAATTCTCGAGAGAGCGGACTACTTGGCAAAGACCAAGGTTCAGGCATTTGGTGGATTTTTGGATGAAGAAGCAGTTTTCAGAAATATGGTAAGAATATTCAGGTCTTAAAGATAAATTTTTTCTTGTCAGTGTTATATAACATGACTGGATCAGGTGATGAGAATTTTTTGTCACACTGATCTGACTTGCAGTGTTATAAACTCGCCCATTTTGGTTGCTTGGTGTTGTTATTTATCCTCAGCGACAAAGATTAGCATGTTTATGAATTTGCTCTCTGTCTTTCTATACGGCTTCGAGAAGCGAACCCCGAAAAATGATTTTGGAGTTAAATTACTCCTCTGAGACAAAGAACCTTCACAGGACCATGGGGTATAACCAAGTATGTTTGAGTAATTACTCAGTGAAACTGATTCAAGGCTTCTTACCTGCATATTGTAGGGAGGGTCATGAAAAAAACAGCAAAAAAAATATTTTATAGAATTTTCTGGTTTCCTACATTTGTTTCTGTGACATGCCAACATGATAGACAGATCCAGGAACTTGGGCACATATTTACAGAGGTGATGCTGTATGTGAACACCAATCCGGTTCAGGCATTCATTTAATTTCGCATCAGAGCTTTCGATCACACATCTGCACACATCCGACGGGATATGTTTTATGATATTTGTGTTGGATGTCTTCGAACCTTGAAGTGTCCTTAGACTGTCCATGTAAACATTGTCCTTAGCCTACCCACAAAGGAAAAAATCAAGAAAGCTGAGGTCAGGAGAGTGATGCACCTAAGGGTTTCCCGTCCTATATGAGATTACCCAATCACCAAACTTTTCTACCAGCAGTTCAAGTGTTAAATTTACGGTATGAGGCGATGCCTCAACCTCCATAAACCACTGCCCGTTGATAATGATTCCTTAAAGATGACTGACAGATGCATCAAACTTGCTGATTATGGAACGATCATTTTCTTGGGTCACTGTTACTGTCTGTCCATCTCCATCTTCAAACCAACAAGGGCCTATCATTGCTTTGGATGTCATTGCACACTATAGTTACAACTTCTGAGTTGTGCAAAGGCCATTGAAAACCTCATCAGGTGGCTGATTTCCCCAGAATACACAAGTCTCTGAATTCACCTTTCCATCTAGATGGAAGTGAGGCTCATCACTAAACCAGACACTGTCGATCTAGTGTTCTCCTTTTTCCATCTTGGTATTGAACCAGTTACACATTACCACTCGAGCTGTTTAGTCCTCTGCTGTTAACTTATGCTTGATTTTAATATGGTATGGAAATAACCTCATGTCCAGTCTCAAAACTTATGCTTGATTTTAATATGGTATGGAAATAACCTCATGTCCAGTCTCAAAATACAGCGGATGCTTGTCCTACTCAAATCCAATTCCTGTGATCACCGTTGGATGGAGTTTTCTGGACTGTGTGTCAGAGACTGATGGATTGCATTAATGTTTTCTACGGTTCTAACTGTTCTTAGTCGGCCGGACCTCCTTTTGTTTAAATTGTGGACAGTTCTCTCGGTTTCCAAATTCTTCACAACATTCTAGACTGTCATTTTATTGAGTGTCTCTCCAACCCCAACGTGACAACAATATCCCCGTTGAACTTACACAGTTGATTCAGTTATGAGGTAGGCTTTTGACCCGTTTTCCTCTTCATTTTATGGTGAATGGCGTATTGTTTCAGTCGGTCTTCGGTAGAGAGCAAAATAAACTCCCATCAGTTGTCTGCAGTGTCTGATAAAATGAAAGAATTCTGTAAAAAATGAAGTAATAAGAATTAATTTTTAGTGTCCTTGTGTGTGTGTGTGTGTGTGTGTGTGTGTGTGTGTGTGTGTGTGTGTGTGTGTGTGTGTGTGTGTGTGTGTGTGTGCTCTCACTGTAGTACATGGACACCATCTCCGGCTAGATGGACACGTGGCACACCTCCCCATGCTGATCTTGCTCACTGGCTGATGTACAGAGAAGACAACTCACACATAGATGAGAATGTGAAGAATGGAGCAAAACTCGCACCTGAGGCAACTCCCATTGCGAGACCACGTCCACAGTAAGTGCTTCATGGTGCGGGGACAGTTCAGCATGACTAACACATGCAATTTCCGGCTCCTACCCACCCGCATCCAGTGGGATTAGTTGTATGGGTTAGTGTGATGCAAAGCTCCTCTCCACATCCACCATCACTAGGGAGCATTTGGTATAACTGCAGCCTTACTTGGGATGAGAAGAGCTGCTGCCTGGAGTCTTGGACAGAGGAATCTCTAGTGGGTTCAGTCGAAGTGTGAGTGAGGCTATGTGCCATTATAGCATCTTTTCCCATTGAGTGAGTAAGTATTTTTGATAACTGATACCATTTTTTTCTTAGGCTAGTCGCTGACCTGCCCAACATTAGATCTCCACTCTTCTCTCGTCATTCTCGAGATGGAGATGTAAATTTCCAAAGGCATACCTGTCAGTTCCAAGGAAAAATATTTGCAAAATGGAGCTTATTTTCTTCGACCAAAATGGTTTCAATGGGAGTTGGTCTGAACTTCAGAAGGTTAGATAAATCTCACCTCCAGCCACATGAAGAGGATGGTGTACCATGAAAGTATACCACGTTGCTGTTATTTTAACACAACTTGGCTCACGGTTTAGCCTGATATACCTAAAAGGTTCTCACAATACCCCAGGCATAAGACATGATCATGGGGCCCCCGTATCTACAAAGAACCATATTATAACCTGAATACATATGTATAAAATATGGTCCTTCTAACCTTCATTTGTGAACCTTTGCAAACAATTTCGAGTCAATATGCTCAGGTTTCCCTTGATATGGCTATGAACGTTTATTATCGCCTTCTGATCATTGTTTTTCACATCTGTCACTCAGCCCACTTGAGGGGTTATCTGATTTCCTATCTTAACTCCTCTGTTTTAAAGATCCATTCCTTGATATGTACCACATGGTTTCCTTGCCCGATAGTTGGATTAACTCTCACAGGCATGTAGACTGTCTAGTCATAAAGCTCACATTTACTTATAATTACCCATACATATTTCATCAATAATCAACAACAACGCTCTTAAGGCCCATTCCATTGTGTCTAGTAAAGAGAAGCGACCATAGTAAGACAAAGTTCGCCATATAGATTTCAGTTACTACATTCTACACTTTGGTCCTTCAAAAACGAGAACATATATTTACAGTACATGAAACTAACTCCTATCGGTGGTTGCTGCCGCTGTGTCTGAGGGCTGGTTTAGAATAAAGAAAAAGTCCCATATGACTGATTGAAGGTCTTGGCTCAAGTGAATGTATTTGCTAGGATCAAATAGCAACTGTGTGTCTCTAGCTTAAGAAACTTTTGTACTGTCTACCCAATGCACGTCACTCACATTTTTAAGCATCGGTACTATCACATTACCCGTCTCAAGCAAAAATAATAGTAAATATTTGGAGGGAGTACTTTTTTTTTATTATTGCGATTTTGGATTACACTTCCAAGTATCAGTTGCATCATATACGAGTATAACCTCGCATGGGTCTTCTGCTTCCTACTGTCCTTTCATTCCGAGCGACACTGTCATATCTTAATGGATGCTCTTGAAATATAGTGGAATGCAGAGAAAACAAGTTATCACTGACTACGGAGGAATGTATTTCTTTTTGTCCCACCCAAATCCAGCAGTACTCAAAAGAGCGCCCTTTGGTTTGTTATATTGTCAAACATGGACTGCAAGGAGAACAGATGCAGTTCATCAGCATTTGAATGCAACTTCTCTCTGCCAATTAACAAGAGTTTGAAGTTTACAAGGTCTCATATACAAACAGGTAGTTTTCAAGGCACTATCTTCATTAGGCTGTATCTGCAGTCATTACAGGCTGTGAAAGTCATAAATGACATCATTGTGTATTGTACCCATAGTGAGTGAGCTATTTAGTGTGTTCCACTGCAGCTCAGTGACTTGAACACTACCTACACTTGCTTTTTTTACATTCTCGTCTGCCCTCACATCTCGACCTTGATCTGAGAGATCTGTGTATTGCCTGAGAGTATAAAGAAATCTGGATCTATAGCCTCTCTACCAGTACAGTATTTTCTGTAGCTTGTTCATATGATCCATAGTTGGGAGATGTTTAGAGTACTGTATTTTAAACCAATATTCGTTTTAATATATAAATTTCTTGACTTGTTCGACGTAGAATTTTCCTAATGGCATGCAAATTTCAGAATCCGTTCTGATACTCACAAAGAGTTAATGTATCTCTGGTAAAAGACCTTCTTTTCATTCTTAAAGAGCTGGTCATTAGAAAACTCCAATTTTTATCTCACGCTTTAATCATTTAGGCCACGTCTTCTAGCCAATGCAGGTGAGTATCCATGGCATATAATATAATCTGACTAAATTTGTTTGATCTGTTACAAACCCCAAAGAATTGTACAGTGAATTTATAAAACTTCTACTTACATGAACGAAATAGTTTCCCGCATTTGTCTTTGGCCAAAGACATTTTGCCAGTTTCCACGTTGGATACTTTGGCTCTTGTATAAAGATGCTAGGAGTGCATGATTCTTCTTAGATATTCGCCCTCTTTTATTGTGACATATTTTATGACCTTTTATTATAGAGAAGAAAACTGTGATGGCCAAGGAACTACATCCTCTTGTTTGTATGTCTAACATTTCTTTATTTCCCTTCTCCAAGACGATTGCTGTAAAGATGGTCCCTATATATGGGTCTATTGTTGGATGCTGACTTAGCCGCTCTCCTTGAGGTTGTTCTAACCAGGTGTTTCTTTCTTTATGTTCTCTCTGGAAATTTCGTGGCTGCTCTTCCTTAGACCGAAACACATCATCCTGTCAGTCGGTTACCAGAGCACCAATATTCAGAAGTATGTTTAGCTAAGCAAGGTCAATATTTCTAGAAGCTCGTTTCCCCTAGTGTTTGGTTTTTATTCACTTCTGCTTGCAATCACAGCACTGCGTAAACTCCATCTAATTTAACGGTACACATAAACAATATCTGAGTTAGCTGCTGTTCGAAAGAACACGAATTCAGTCCCTGGCTGGAGTAGGGAACAGTTTACTTTATTGAGTTTTGTTAAACAAGCTTTATATTTCACATTACTAACCCATATATCATTAAATAACCCCACTTGATATCATCACACCAGTTCTAGATGAAGCAACCATTTTTTTTTATGTATTATGTATGGATAGTTTGAGTACTTTCATCAAAATGGTAACATGCAAACGAACGTGGCAGTTGTTGGACCTTTGGAAACAGCCTATACCGTATCACGTACACAGTAAGACATAAAAAGTATCACAGGTCACAAGTGGTAGTACTTCCTTTTGCTACGGAATCTCATCAGAGCAACCTTGATCCCGACTGAATGACTCCACTGCAGTGTCAGTTGTAGTTTTAACGTTGTCTTTTCCTCCAAAGTCAGTTGTACTCACAGTTTGTGCACGTCAGTCCTCATCCGTCGATTTTATTCTTAGAAACATCCAGGATGACAATCTGTTTGGTGGTCTTGAACTCCATAAATTTTTATTTTACTTTGATTTTTTCTTCAGTCTTGGAACTCAGGTAAGATTGGTTTAGGTAGCTTGTAGTTAACTTTGTTGCACAAGTAGTTAGGTCAGCACCTTAATAAACGAATGAGTGTTGGACAGATTGCTGTTAACCACAAAAGGAGTCACAATAGACAGGCAGAAAGATCCTTACCTCCTTCTACAGTACTTTTTCTGGCTTAAATTAATGATTCATCTGCTGCTTGCCGCTCATTGACTGGGTTAAACCCGGATAGGATTGCCTTTGACGGAAATAACAGCCATTGTGATTGATTGCATCGCTGTGTCGCAAGCCCCGTGGGTGGTGGCAGGTGGCTGAGTATGATCCAGCAGTCAACAACCGCTTGATGTTGTCACCCAGTATTAGCACGTGAGCAATGTGCTTTCATCTTTGTATATTGTTATCTATTTGTTTTATCTATTCACATACTACGTGTCTCTTTAATACATTTTGTCTGCATCTGTTTAGTAAACCTTGCGCTCGAAAACACAAGTTAGGTAATTTCTGCTTGGTTTGTGTGTGTGTGTGTGTGTGTGTGTGTGTGTGTGTGTGTGTGTGTGTGTGTGAACAAGGTAACTTCATCAGTTTTGAAACAATCCTCATTACATTTTGTAGAAGGGTTGAAAGTCTTCTAAAGACTGACCAAGAGTTTAATGTGCGCGTTAAACACGGTGGAAGGACTGGGGGTAAGAGAAGGATGAAATTATTCGATTTTAATAACAGTGGGTAAAGGCCATACGGCAAAGCTAAAGTTCGACTTTATGATGTAAAGGTTTTACACCCTCGCTTGCAAAGCGGGAGCGAGGTATTGTTTTGATGTGTGTGTATGTGTGTATGTGTGTGTGTGTGTGTGTGAGAGAGAGAGAGAGAGAGAGAGAGAGAGAGTGCAAACTTCACAGTTTTAATCCGATTTTTGCCACACTTGGTGACAGGATTGCAGGTTAAATAAGCGGTAAACTTTTTTTTTTCTTTTTCGATCCGGCGGGGACAGGTATTGTTTTCACTTGCTTTGTTTGTTTGTGTGTTTGTCTGTCTGTCTGTTAACAACTTTACGTGAAAACTACTGGTGCACTTTTGGCTAAAATTTCAGAGATGATGGGCTATGACTTTCTGATCACCTGAATAAATTTTGGGCCAAGGTCGAGGCTGTAGACCCCAAAAATGTAAAGTAAACAGGTAAAAAATCGTTTTTCCGCCGGAACTCCTTTCCAGTTCGTCATATCGGCATGAAACCAAAACCTAAAGGTGCATCTCTCAAATCTGCATACTATAACATGCCTCATTACATCAAGGGGAGTCACCCCCCAGTTAGTGGTAAGGGAGTCAATGTCAGATAGGTCGGGCCTAAAATTTCAAATGGGCATAAAATCGTCAATCTTCACCCGATTTACGCTGAATTTGATATGTGACATCTTTCACTAGATATCCTGTTGTTTTTATACGTCAGCACTATAATGACTGCCGGGGACGGGTGTGCTGTGCCTTGGCACAGCTTCATGTTTCTTTTAGAACAATAAGCCAAAGGTGAAGCTAACACGTCTTTGTCAAATTTTGACCTACCAAAGTCCCCTTAAACAGATTTTAATCCACTAGGCCAAACTTAGGTGAAAGACTGTGGGTAATGAAAAGAACGAAGGCTTTTGATTTTGAGAAGAGTTAGTCAAAAGCCAAGGCTACGGGACAAAATTAAAGTTCCACCCATGCACCTGTATGTGAACTAAATAACTAAAACATTTTTGGTCCGATTCAGATGAAAATTGGGATAACTGACTGGGGGTTAGCCAGTGGACAGACTGTAGTTTTTAAAAACATTCCGTCAAAGTTCAAGGTTACACGGAAAGGTCTATTTAAATTTCTTTTATCTGATTTAGATTAAGCTTTGTGGATAGGTTCACGATGGCGAGAGTAATGGATATTGACACTGAAAACAAGCAAAGGTCACATCAAAATATCAAAGATCCTACCAACACAGCAAGATCAGCATAATTAGTTTCGATCCCATTTCGGCCAAACCTTGTGGGGGGATAGAAGTATTTTGAGTCTGAAAATAATCCGTAAAATTCAAGGTCACTGGACAAGGTCAAACATTCGGTCCTATTTCTTAAGTAGTTTTGACTGATAATGGATAATATTTGGTGAAAATTATGATCGAACCTTAGGCAGACATGAAGGTAATTGATTTTCAGAACAACAGGACAAAGATCAAGGACACAGGACAGTGTCAGGTAAGCACTATTGATCCTATTTAAACAAAACTTGGTGGAAGAATTAAGGGTTGGTAAAAGTGAAATAGTTTGATATTTAGAGTAATCTGTCGAAGGTCAAGGTTTCAGGGCAGTGTCAAATGTTCAGATCATTGACCAAATTGGTGGGCACGTGTTAGACTCCCCGAGTGTTCCTCCATGTTATTCGATCTCGACGAATCTTGATGGAAGGGTTGAAAGCAAGGCAAGGGTATGATGATGGGAACAACAGGTCAAAGGTCAGGGTCAGAGAGTAAGGTGAATTTAAACATTTTGATCCCAATTGGACCAAGCTTGGTATAAGGACTGGGAGTCATGCAAGGATGAAGTAATTCGATTTCAACAAAAACTGCACAAAAAGGCAAAGTCAGGTGTTTGACCCTATTTGCGTGTCCACTCGTGTACTTGAACATGTGTTGACAGCACAGCTGACATGTTTGGATACATGTGTGTAGCGGTATTTGGACAGATGTATGTAAACATGTTACAGTGCAGCTTCAAACCTGCTGCCATCAGAGGTGATGGAATAAGTGTGTCCAAACGAGGCAGCTGAGACTTCATCATGATGTTGCCAGCATGATCTGGACGCTACTGATGCCAGCATGGTTGCATCTTGTTCGTTATTGTGTTGTTAACATGTTGCCAGCACTTGTTCCAGTACACGTGTTGACTCGCCATACGACCCACTGTACAGAGCAGGAATGTCACTCTCTGTAAGCTCCCTCTTTATATATTAAATTAAACTCGGCAAAATTTTTTTTCGGTGCATAGAGGGTTCGATGTCTTCCGAAAATATTCACTTACGTGCTGGCTGTGTGGGAGGGTTGGTTACTTGTTATGCCTGGCTGTAGCAGGTTCAGAATGTTTATTTATATTTTAGCGAGGGGATACCTCAGATGACGTTATATGAAACCTCCCAACACCTCCCAACACGTCGGACACAAATATTTCAGAGACCTTCGTACAGTGATCCAAAATGTTTCGTCAGTGTTGTGCACCGATGCTTTTTTTACCGAGTGTACAGTACCTCTCTCGCTCTCTCTCTCGATATTTGCTGTGACCGTTGTAGTTATAGTGTCAAATCGCTGCTGCATTATTAACATTCATCCATTTATGATACACTGTATATATATATATATATATATATATATATATATATATATATATATATATATATATATATATATATATATATCTATCTACCTATCTCTCTCCCTCCCTGTGTGTGTGTGTGTGGTGGTGGTGGGGGGACACAATCTGGCCGCACTATGGGGTGGTACTACTACTCTGCGGCCAGGTTGTGTTAGGAAGAATACTGCCACCTTATTCCCTGGGTGTCGTAAAAGGCGACTAAAAGGGGCGGGGTGAGGGGACTAGGGACCCCCTAAAAAGAGACAGGCCAGAGAAAGGGATGGGGGATGGAGTTATCCCCGTACCCTGAAGATTGGGTCTATGAATGTGCATGGATGTAGTACGACTGAGGCTAAAAGGGAGGAGATTGGGAGAATGTTTGTGAGAAGAAACTTGGATGTGTTAGCTTTGAGTGAAACGAAGATGAAAGGGAAGGGTGAGTCGATGTTTGGAAGTGTGAATGGAAGATTGTCAGGTGTTGATAGAGGAAGGGCAAAGAAGGTGTGGCCTTGTTAGTGAGTCCGGAAGTACAGCAATGTGTGATTGAATGGAAGGAGGTGTCATCGAGACTGATGTGGGTGAAAGCGAAATTTGAACCTGAGTTGTGGGTGTTTGTGAGTGGATATGGGCCTGGTAGTGAAAGGGATGAAGTAGAAAGGGAGTCTTTCTGGAATGATGTTGATGAGTGTCTGCAGAGTTTTTGGAGCGAATATGAATGTGGTAATGATGGGAATTCTGAATGCTAGAGTGGGAAATGTAGCAGTTGAAGGTGTAGTTGGTATGCATGGTGTGCCTGGAAGAAATGAAAATGGGGAACGAATGATAGGGATGTGTGTTGAGCGAGAGATGGTGATTGGAAATACGCTGTTTGAGAAGAAAGATATTTATAAGTATACATGGGTGAGACAGAAGGGTGGAATGGTTGTGGATAAAGCATTGATTGACTATGTGGTTGTGTCTAGAAATGTAATAGGAAGATTGTTGGATGTGAGAGTTCTGAGAGGGGAGGGTGGAGGTATGTCTGACCACTACCTGGTGGAGGGAACGTTTAGAGTAGGTAAGAGATTGGTGAGAGCTAGGAGGGTTAGGTGTGGCAAGGAGGTTTTGAAAGTGAGTGAGTTGAATAAAAGAAAGAAAATTATAGAGTATCAGAAGAAATTAAAAGATGAGTGGAACGCAGTGAAAGATCAGGAAAATGACAGTGTGGAGGAGGAATGGCAGTTGTTTAAGAGTGCTGTAGAAGAGGTGTGTGGTGTGAGACATGTGGGTGGTGGTGTAAGAAAAGGAAGTGAATGGTGGTGCGAGGAAGTAAGTATAGCTGTGGCTGAGAAGAGACGTGCATATGAAGTGTGGCTGCAGAGGAAGGATATGTCATATGAAAGGTATAAGGAAAAGAGGAATAGGGCGAGAAGGGCTGTGCATGATGCTAAAGTGGCAGCAGATGAGAGGTGGGGTAGGCGGCTGACTGAAAATTTTCAACAGAATAAGAAAATGTTCTGGAAGGAGGTTAAAAGGGTGCGAAAGGGAGACTCTGGGAAGGAAGAGCGAGTAAAAGCAGAGGATGGAAGGATGTTAATTGAGATGGATGCAGTAAGGAAGAGATGGGCAGAGTATTTTGAAAGATTGTTAAATGTAGAGGAGGAAAGGGTGGCTGAGATTGTGACGGATGGAAGGATGCAAGGAATAAATGTGTTGGGAGAGTTGAATGATTCTTTGATCACGAAGGAGGAAGTGCAGGAGGCAGTAAAGGAGATGAAAACAGGGAAAGCTGCAGGTATGGATGGGTGAGCTGTGGAATGCCTGAAGGGTGGTGGAGTGACTATTGTTGACTGGTTAGTAAGACTGTTGAATGTGTGCTTTGTGAAAGGTATGGTGCCAATTGACTGGGCAAGTGCTTGTGTGGGCCGTTGTATAAAGGCAAGGATGATAAGTATGAATGTACTAGCTTTAGGGGTATAAGTCTGTTGAGTGTTGTAGGTAAGGTGTAAGGTAAAGTGTTAATTATGAGAGTTAGAGAGGGTACAGAGGGAGTGATTAGTGATGAGCAGTGTGGCTTTAGGAGAAGGAGGGGATGCGTGGATCAGGTGTTCGCTGTGAGACAAGTGTGTGAAAAGTATTTCGCGAAAGGCAAAGATGTGTTTTGGGCATTCATGGATTTAGAGAAAGTGTACGTTAGAATTGATAGGGAGGCTTTGTGGACTGTTTTAAGATTGTATGGACTTGATGGTAGGTTACTAAAAGGGATGAAAAGTTTTTATGTAAACAGTAGAGCGTGTGAAAGAGTGGGAAAGGCTGTGAGTGATTGGTTTCCCATGAGAGTGGGCTGCGACAGGGATATGTGATGTTACCTTGGTTGTTTAATATTTATATGTATGGTGTTGTAAGGGAGGCGAATGCAAGAGTTTTAGGTGGAGGTCTGAGTCTTGTGAATGTTGATGGTGGAGAGTGGAATCTGAAGCAGCTGCTGTTTGCAGATGATACTGCACTGGTGGCTAATTCAGAAGAGAGATTGAGACAGTTGGTAGAGGAGTTTGGAAGGGTGTGTGAAAGGAGGAAATTGAAAGTAAATGAGAACAAGAGTAAAGTGATGAAGTGTACGAGGTTGGTAGATGGTAGGGGGTTGAATATGGTTTTGAATGGTGAGTTGCTTGAGGAGGTAGAGTGTTTTAAATATCTAGGTTCACATGTTGCTGTGAATGGAAGAATGGATGCAGAAGTGAAATTTAGAATGAATGAAGTAGGTAAGGTGCTGGGAGGAATGAAAAAAGTGTTTAGATGTCGTTCGCTTAGAATGGATGTAAAGAGAAGGTTGTATGAGGGTGTTGTGGTACCGGCTGCGTTATATGGGGCTGAAACATGGAATATGGGTGTACCAGAGAGGAAAAATTTGAATGTAATGGAGATGAGGTGTCTGAGGAGTATGTGTCGAGTGACGCATATGGATCGAGTGCGAAATGATGCAGTGCGAAGGAGAACTAGATTTTTTTTTTTTTTTTATACGGGGAAGAAGGATCTAAAGGCCATGAGCCCGCAATAACAGTTCCCTCCAAGAGAAGGACAAAATACAATAGAGAGCCAAATTCAAGATCCGATCATTTCGAGATGCCTGGACACACTGCGTTTGAAAGACTGGAGATCATAGGTAGCAGGAAATACAGACAGAGGGAGACAGTTCCAGAGTTGACCTGTTGCATAAATGAAGGACTGGGAGTAACGGTTATCTCTTGCATTAGAGAGTTGGACAGAAAAGGGATGAGAGTTTGCTGCTAGACGGGTGCTACGTGCCCATCATAGAGGTGGAGGAATGCATGCAGACAGTTCAGAGGAGCAGTGACCATTAACGTAGCGATAGAAAAGAGATAAAGATGCAACAGTGCGGCGAAGAGACAGAGGTTGAAGGGAGTCAGTACGAGGAGGAGAGTTAATGAGACGATAAGCCTCTGACTCCACTCTATTGAGAAAAGCTGTATGTGGGGAGCCTCCCCACACATGAGAGGTGTACTCCACACAGGGGCGGATAAAACCCCTGTATAGAGTCAACAATTGTGCAGGGGTAAAGAAAGAATGGAGTCGGCTTAGGACACCTAATCTGTTGGAAGCAGATTTTACAAGAGATGTAATATGATCTTTCCAAGATAAGTCCCGAGTAAATGAAACCCCAAGCATGTTCAAGGATGATGCAGGATTAAGCTGAATATTATTAAACATTAGTGGGTATATCTGTTGAAGATTTTGTTGGGTTGACAGGTGTAAGAACTGAGTCTTAGACACATTAATAACAACCAGATTATTTTTACCCCTGTCAGAGATACGAGCCAAGTCAGACATTAGGTGTGCCATAGCCTCATCCCTTGTTTGTTGAAGTAACTGCTGAGATGGGCGTTGCGGGAACTGAATGGAAGATGAAGGGTGGAGTAATCAGTGTATGAGTGGATAGGGTTAGATGTACTGCTTAGAAGGCAATTGATGAATAAAAGAAAGAGAGTTGGTGATAGGACAGAGCCCTGAGGAACACCACTGTTGATAGATCTAGGAGAGGAATGATGAACGTCTACAACAGCGGCTATAGAACGACCAGAAAGGAAGCTAGCGATGAAGGCACAGATAGAAGGATAGAAACCGTAAGAGGGCAGTTTGGAAATTAAGGATTTATGCCAGACTCGATAGAAATCCTTAGAGATGTCAAGTGCAATGGCAAAGCTTTCGCCAAAGTCCTGAAAGGAGGATGACCAGGAGTCTGAAAGGTAGGTGAGAAGATCGCCAGTGGAGCATCCCTGACGAAACCCGTACTGACTATCAGAAAGAAGGTTGTGATAGGAAAGATGCCTTAAAATTTTTCTATTGAGAGTTGACTCGAAAACTTTTGAAATCCAGGACGTTAAGGGAATTGGACGATAGTTGAAGGGTTGGAAGTGGTCACCCTTCTTTGGGACTGGCTGAATGAGAGCAAACTTCCAGCAAGAAGGAAGGGTACAAGTTGACAGACAAAGGCAAAAGAGTTTGCCTAGGTAGGGTGTAAACACAGAAGCACAGTTCTTGAGAACAACAGGAGGGACCCCATCAGGCCCATATGCCTTGTTAGTATTGAGGCCAGTGATGGCAGAAAATACATCACCCGAAGAAATTTTAATGTCAGCCATGAGGAAGTCAGAGGGGGGAAGTGATGGAGGAATAGCACCGGAATCGTCTAAGGTGGAATTGAAGGAGAAAGTCTGTGTGAAGAGATCTGCTTTATCAGTAGAAGAAATAGCTACAGAACCATCATAGTAGAAAAGAGTTGTTCAGGAGATGGCTGGTAGAGTTGAGCAGAGGGTGTTGCGATGGTTTGGGCATATGGAGAGAATGGATAATCAGCGATTGGTGAATAAGATAACTACTGTAGATCTGATGTGAGAGGTGTAAGGCTGAGAGGGAGACCACGAATAGGATGGATGGACAGTGTGAAGAGAGCGCTGGATGCGAGAGGGATCTCTGTTGAGCAAGGAAGAGCGGCTGTGCGTGACAGAAATAAATGGAGAAAAATTGTGAATGAATGAGTGATGACGCAGCCCTGAGGGGATATTCTCCCGCATTCAGTCTGATCAGCTAGTCAGGTCAGGTGCGGGTAAGGGGATGGGTCTATTATGATGTGGCAGGGGTAAACCAGCTCTGCTGTCGGGCCCTGCTGCGGATGTC